>NC_092744.1:106194816-106319275 GCF_047496795.1 Chiloscyllium punctatum
CACATATCCTACAAAGAGGCAGGCATAGCTGGTGCCCATGCGGGTGTTCATGGCTACTCCTTTGGTTTGGAAGAAGTGGGAGGTTTGGAAAGAGAAGTTGTTCAGGGTGAGGACCAGTTCAGTCAGTCGAAAGAGGGTGTCAGTGGAAGGGTACTGGTTGGTTCGGCGGGAAAGGAAGAAGCGGAGGGCTTTGAGTCCTTCGTGATTGTGAATTGACCTGGACAGGCGTTTAGCAGGAAAGACAGGGGAACAGCAATGGCTGGAGATTCCACGATAATTTAAATGACACTGCAGAGATTCATGCTGAGTAATAGAGGCATGGTACAGGGGGGATGAGGCAACCAGGGCTGACAAGGGAAGTCAGGGATTGCATATAAGCAAAACGCAAGCAGAGTGAAGGGCAGTGGGGAACTGGAGAACTGGGGCCAACAGAAGGCAAGAAAAAAACTAAATAAGAAGGAAGAAGATTAAGTATGGGGGTAAGCTAACCAGTAATATAAAGGAAACTGTAAGAGATTCTTTAGATATATAAAGTGCAAAAGAGAGGTAAATGTGAATATGGACCACTGGGAAATGATGCTGGAAAGACAGTAGTGGAAAGCAAAGAAATGGATGAGGAATTTTGCATCAGTCTTCACGGTGGAATACACGAGTCATTTCCCAAGGTTTGAAGAGAGTGAGAGGGCAGTCCTAAATACAGTGGCCATTACCAAGAAGAACATGTTAGAAAACAGAATGGCCTGAATGTGGATAACTCACCTGGACCAGATGGACTACACCCCAGCCTTGAACGGGAGATCGCTGAAGAGTTAATGTAAGTGTAAGTGGTAATCTTTCAGGAATGACTAAAATCAGGAAAGGGCCAAGTGGTTGAATAATTGCAAACATGACACCCGGTTTAATAAGGGAGTTAGGCAGAAGATGGAAAACTGCAGACTGATTAGCCTAACCTTGGTTGTGGGTAACATCATGGAATCCATCGTGAAGAATGGGATTTCTGAATGTTTGAAGGCTTTTGGTGAAATAGGACAGAGTCAGCATGGTTTCATCAAGGGAAGGCCGTGCCTGACAAACCAGGTAGAATACTTTGAGGGCGTAATGTGCAGATTTGATCAAGTAGAACCGATAGATGTTATCCATCTGCACATCAAGAATCCTTTGACAAGGTGCCATTCATGAGACTATTGAGAAAGAAATGGGTCCATGGTGTTAGAGGCAAGGTGGAAGTTGACGTTTGGCTGTCTGACAGAAAGCAGAGAGTGTGGATTAAAGTGTCCTTCTCAGGATGGCAGCCAGTGACAAGTGGTGTTGCACAAGACTCAGTTTTGGGAACACAAATTTTCACTTTGTGCATTCATTATCGATATGACGGTACTGAGGACATTTGGGCTAAGCTTTCAAACAGTGCAAAGATAGATAGAGGGGCAGGTAGCATTGAAGAGGTGGTTCAGCTGCAGGAGGGTGCTCTAGCGCATCTCCTCACCTGCCCAAAACACCGCCCTTGGACTCCACTCTTCCAACGACAACCAGTTAGAACCTCTCTGGTGCTTGTCTTCCATCCCACCAACCTCAGGATACAATGCATTATCCTCCACCATTTCTGCCACCAACAGTCAGACTCCACCACCAGAGATATACATCCCTCCCTACCCCTATCATCATACTGGTGAGACCATTCCCTCACAGCTCCCTCGTCATGTCCACGCAACCCCAACAAGCCACCTTCCACTCCCGACACTTTCCCTTTGCCACTACAACAGATATGAAACCTGTGCCAACACCTCCGTCCTCACCTCCACCCAGGGCCCCAAACGATCTTTCCACATCAGTCAGATAACATCCTGTGCATCCAAACACCTCTTCTAGTCTGTCCATTGCTCCTGGTCTCCACGACATTGGCGAGACAGGACGTCAACTTGCAGAACGGTTCAGGGAACACTCTCGGACACACATACCCAACAACCCACTGCCCTGTGGCTGAATACTTCAACTCCCCTTCCGACTCCGCCAAGGCTTTGTAGGATTGTGACCTCATCCACTGCCAAATTCTAGCCACCTGACGTGTGAAGGAAGAACACATAATCTTCTGCCTTTGGACCCTCCAAACACACTGTATCAAGGACAATTTTACCAGTTTCCTCATTTCCCCTCCCTCCACCTTATGCCAGATCAAACCCTCCAACTCAGAACCGCCATCTTGAACTGTCCTACCTGTCCTCTTCCTTCCCATCTGTCCACTCCAACTTCCACTCAGACCTATCACTTCCACCACCCACCTTCATCTCGCTGTCTCCTTCCAAGCTACCTTCCTCCCAGCACCAGCCCCTCTCATTTTTCTCTCTGGCTCCTTCCACCCACCCCACATTCCTGATGGAGATTTTATGCCTGAAACGTCGAATCTCTGCTCCTCGGATGCTGCCTGACAGACTTTACTTTTCTATAACCACACTTTTTGACTCTAAACTCCAGCATCTACGGTCCTCACTTTCACCTGCTGAAGGATTTTTACAGGTTTAGAGAGTGAGCAAAGAAGTGGCAGATGTAGTACAACGTTGAAAAGTGTGGAAAAGCATTTTGCCAGGATGAATAGAGGCATAGAATATGTTATAAATAGCAAGCAAATTCAGAAATCTGAAGTGCAAAAAGACTAGGGCGTTCTAATCCAGGCGTCTTGAAAGGTAAAGTTGCATGTTGTCAGTAGTTAGGAAGGCAAATACAATGATGGCATTTATTTCAAGAAGGCTTCAATATAAAAGCAGGAATATACTTCTTCGGCTCTACAAGGCTTTGGTCATGCTACATTCGGATTATTGCGCGCAGTTTTGGGTCCCATATCTCAGGAAGGATGTACTGCTCTTGGTACGTTTTCAGACGAGATTCACGAGAATGGTGACAGGAATGAAAAGCTTAACATATGAAGAATATTTGACGGCTGTGGGTCTGTATTTGATAGAGTTCAGAAAGATGTTAGGAGGTCTAATTGAAACTTACAGAATACTAAATGTCCTGGGTCAGAGTGGACTTTGGGAAGATATATCCAATGGTAAGAAAGACTGGTACCTGAAGGGACAGTGTAAAGAGAAGACCTTTTCAAACAGAGATAAAGAGAGACCTCTTCAGACAGACAGCGGTGAATCTATGGAATTCACTGCCACAGAGGGCTGTCGACTCCAGATCATTGAGTACATTTAAAAGTGAGACAGATAGGTTCTTGACTGTAAAGGGGATCAAGGGTTACAGATAGAAAGCGGGAGAATGGGGTTGAGAAGCTTAACAGCCATCATTGAATGGCAGAGCAGCCTCAATTTGCTGAATGGACAAATCTCTGCTCCAATGCCTTCTGGTCGTATGGTTAATATTGGCTCTCCTCATTCCTCATTGGAGTTGTATCCTTGAATTTGATCTTCAAGTGATTTACAAAGAGTAATGTTTCACGACTGATGATTGGGAAATATCATGTTCCCTCCCTCCAGTCTCAGCACCGTGTCCCCAACAACATAATCACACTACAATTAAAATCCAATGGTACTTAATCACAGTTGATTGACATCGATAACATTAACAGCATGACCCTCACCTGCTCTGTCTGATTCTCGAATAACCACCTGAATTGTCTGTCACGTCATATTCTCTGTTACTATATCCATATCATTTGTCCGTTTTCACTCATGTTGTTGTAGGCACACTTTCCTGTCAGATTCTGGACTAGAAACGTTCTCGCTATATTTTACTTACATTATAATCTCTGATCAGTCGTTACAGACTGTATGTTTCCATTTATAAACGGAGAAACCTGTTTATGTTCTGAAAATCCTTTGATGTTACTCCCATATCCAAGGCAGATTGAATGATTGCACGCATTCAATCTCCCATCTCCAATATTCCGTCCCTCAGTCACTCCCACATATCCCATGCCAAGTTTTAAACGTTCTTTTGAATTTTATTAAAATCAATATTAAATTGAAAAGGGTTAATTGGAGCTATTTGTTCAGTGACTGTGATTAATTTCAATCTCTTTGGATCCTAATTATCCCAGTGGTGAGTTTCCATCTTTGAATGATAAGTGGGCTCTTTTCAGTGTGTTATCCCGTAGTATGAGTAGGAGCATCACTGACAGTACTAACAGGGATCATCAGCTCGACAGAAGGGGGGAGTAGAGATCATAATCTGAGAACATTAGACTGGAACGTTACAATAATGGTTCAGAATGTGAGGACCTTCGATTGGAATGTTCTAATAGTGAATCAGAATCTAAGATCAGTAAACTGGAATGGTACAATAATGGATCAGAATCTGAGATCATTAGACTGGAATGGTTCAACAATCGATCTGAATCTGGGAATATTAGACTGGAATATTACAATAACAGTCAAGAGTTTATTCTGGGGTCTTTACTTTCTTTCTCGACCTTGGATATCATTAGCATCACGGATCCAGGATATCCTTTTGGATTATTCAAGGTGGTTACTATCCCATCCTCGCGTTAGTTGGTGTTCCTGGTAAGTCATTATATTTGTCTACTAAACCGGGTTGAACTGAATTTCTGCTCATGATATATAAAATTTGGAAAGTGCAAGACAATGTCTTCAGTTACAAACAAAAACACCTTTTCTTATATTAATCAGTATCAAACTACTATTTCTCAATTACTCACTGATATGCAAGAAGGAACCAGACTGTTCTCAAACTCCATAATACATTTTGTCCTTCACAGATTTACATCTATATCTCGTCCACACTCACCAATCCTGCCCAATACCACCGTCATGATATCCCAGTCACGTCCTCATCTCATTGCAACTTCTGAATAAATCATAATTTGTGCCTTTGTTTAATCCAGATGCAACAGTTTCAAGTTCCTTCTAACTATATGTCCGTCACTAAAAAATTGCTCTGGAGGATGTTAAACTTGTTCTCTGTACAAATGGGAGGACAGTTTATGGTGTTCAAGACTCATATTCTAGAGCCACAGAATAATAGTCAGTTGATATCTCATGAGGGAAATTAAAAGCAACTCTTTTCATTTGCCATAAAAGCCCATCTGCTTGCCCCAAGTCCTTAAGCGAAAACAATGTGTCATTCTTCCCTGGTCAGGTTTCAGTGTGACTTCTGTGATGAACATGTGGGTGTTCTGCACCTTTAACAGAATTAAGAGCCAGCAATAACTACCTGACAGCACCAAGTCTTCTGAAAAATAGATTTAATGTAACATTTGGTTGAACGTCTCGATTAGCTTATTTTCTCAAGACATAAACAAATTCAGCCAAATTTTGTAAATTATAACCCAAAATGCCCACCTCCAATCAAGTGTGAATTTAGTACATTGATAATCTTAAAAGCCAATGACACAGTCCAATGGTTTGGGGGTACAAGACCGCGGGAAATTGACAGTTGAGAGGAGAACTGCCAAGTTACCAGCAGGCAAAGACTGCCTGAAAATTAGCTCTCCTCTCGGTAACTTTATTGATTAGTAACTGGTAAAAGCAGAATCTCAAAGAAGAAAAGAAGACAGGAATATGGAGAAGAACCGAAAGCTTCTTGGTTTTGAGATAAGAAGTTTTGTTTTGTAAATCTTAATTGGGAGTCTAATCGGACTAGTATAGTCGGGGGTTGGGGTGGGGAGATAAAATATAGCTTAGTGGAAAAAGCTGTAAATATTCATTCGTCTATTATTGCCTATTATACTTTAAGAAATAAAATTGTTAATTTTTACTTCAAATAGTTTTGGACTCTAGAATTATCATGGATTACTGCAGTGGATAAATCTTTTCCCTGTTGCTGTTTTTACATTAAGCAGGAGAATGTATCCTGTGTTGTAACACTACAATCCCACAGGAATGTGCTTTTCTCTTTACTGTCATGTGGAAGAGCTGAACCAAACACTCAGTTAAAGATCGGCATAACATGCTGCCCTGACCAGGGCTGCATACATCCTGTGAGAGAAGAACAAAAGTAAAGATACCTCCCTTCCTATGTCTGTTTCCCGTACTCCGAGAGCTCATTTCTATTCAGGTAGGTGATCATCCCCTATTTTAGGTGTATTCAATCTCATTGAAATTCTCCCCGAGAGTGATGCACATCTCCATACGCATCTCTGATGTTGGCTCTATTGATGCTGACGTACAGATGTATGGAACTTATACATTCCATGTCAGTCATAGTACAGAGAGAAGGAATGGCTTTTTGTGGCACAGTAAAGAAATGGCGATGTCTAAGTGAGAGAAAAGGATTATTGCAATCATCCCCGAGAGTGTTGTGGAGGTCATATTTGGGGTACTCTAGATAGACTTTCTCTCAAGTTTCACCAGACTAATCCCTGGGGTGATGGCACCATGAGCAGTGAGTGAAACTCTGTGACAGAATAAGAGATGATTGTATTGAACCTGAAGGGGGATGGACAGTCACTCATGATGTTCTAAACAGGCACTGATACGATGATAAATTCCATGGCTTTTATTAACTCGGGTTAAATGATTCTCAATAGGTTAAGAGCCTCAGAGGACGTTCCCCTCAGCCCACCCCCACTCCATATGTTGATTGCGAGAGACAGAGGGTCAGTCTTTGATTAAATTCTCCCCACATTAATACAGTGTATTTAGTGTGTGATCCTGCATTAAACGTCATGTTATCCACAATCCCGACATCAGCCACAATAACTTCATTATAAAACAGTTAACTATTCCCCCAGCTTCTGACGTCCATGGAGAACATGGATCTGTCTTCTCAGAGATGGAAGATGCCTCTCTGAGACTTGAGACAAAGCATGTGGCTACCTTCCTCACTGCCAGCAAACCACATTAAAGTGTCATGTGTCCCACAGGTAATGGAGCCACGAGGAACATCGTGGATCCATCTCTGAGTGCATTCGATGCTCCATTGATTTGTCAGGTTGGAGCATCAATGACACCCTCCTGTTCCTGTATAAGTGTCTTGAGGTGCTGAATGGCCTCCTCCAGGTCCCATGGAACAGATTCATGGGTCTGACGTGGCTCTGCCGCTCCTGTTTAACAATTTGATGTGGTAATCAGACCCTTCTCTTCCTGTGGAACAGGCAGAAGGATTGAATCGGCTACTCCTCTCTTTGTTCAGTAGTTTCGATGGGCTGAATGGCTTCTACCTATCCGTTTCTAATGTGCCTGAGATGCTGAATGGGCTGTTCATTTAATTGTGGAAATGTAGAGTGTCTGGCCTTGCTGTTACATGAATGTTACCGACACATTAACAGCACAAGCCTGAATGCTGTCTGGGACTTACTGCAAATGGACACAGACTAGTCCAGGAGCTGAGGTGCGACACATTGTTCTGACCATTGGGTGATCTTCAGTGACCATCCCCGTTTCTGATCTTATGATGAGGAAAAATAGTGATGAACCAACTGAAAATGTTTGTTTTGAGGCAGCTACCCTGAGGATCTCCTGCAGAGATGTCCCAGGACTGAGAAGATTGTCGGTCACCGACCACAAACATCTTCCTTTGTGCTGTAAAATACCCCAACCAGTGGGGTGGGTACACCTGATTCCCATTAAGCTCAAATAAGATGGTCCTGATGCCATCCTCAGTCAAATGCTACTTTGTAACAAGGCCATTCACTCTTTCCTGAGCACCTGTGTTCACCTCTTGTTCATATCAATAGATGATGGTGTCTCTGTTGGGAATGTTTTCCTCAGATAGAGGGTAATCAATGCCAAGAAGTATCTGGGCTAGATAGTGAGGGGAGTTACATCACTGAAAGTATTCATAAAAGTGGTACATGAATTTTTGGCCTATTGGAGAGCTAAAGGGTGTGAGGAATTGGACATTAAAGACCAGTTATTGCTAACAGTAGTTCAGCCATGATGGTATACAATGGGTTGATCGTCCGAGTCACCTAATCTTGCTTCTTATGTTCTCATATTCTGTAATTACAAAATTAATGATTGTAATTTTGCTGAACGTTCTGTTATTGAATGTTGCAATCACAGAGAATAAAGTATTTTGTGAGTCATCTCAGGGTGAGGTATGGGGGCTGTATTCACAGTGAATCTGGGTCTCCAACATGACCAACAAATGAAGCACAAGTTGCAGAGAGGAGACACTCTGTAAAGAGACCAGAGGTGTCTTTCGAAACCAGCCTCGTTTTCCAAATAGCATTTTCCAACCCACACCAAACCGTGTGTGACCGTCTTGAGGGATTGAATGATATCTTGAGTTCCGGTGGACCAGGTATTTGCCTCCATCTGCTAATATCAGGAGCTGTGAGGAGCTGAATAGAACATAGGGACATAGGACTGAGCAGCAGGAGTGGGATATTAGACACTTTGTCACCGCTCCACCACTCACAAAATCCATGGGTGATGTGAATGTGGTCTCAGCAGCATTTTTCTGTCTATACACCATTTTCCTACATTCACTTGTCTGTCAAATGTCACCAAATATAACTTTGAATACATGCAATCATCCAGGCACCACAAATTTCTGGGGAAGGGAATTTCCACTTGAACAGCCCTTTGAAAATTTCTCATTTGTGTTTCAACCAATGTTGGAAGGTCACTCCGTCCTTTTCCAGTCCCACTCCTCCACTGGTTACCCCAATCTTAAATGCAACCAGTTTTGTGATGTGACCAATGATGTAGGTCTCAGAGTAGGTCATTTTCTAGAAAGGTGTGAGACACAGAAATTGAACTCATAACAAATGGTAAAATGATAGAGTGCTCCAAACGTTATTCTGCCTTTGAAGTTATTCTGCTCACACAAGCTACTGGTAGTGGGGTTTCACTCTGGAGCAGTTGAATTTGGCTGAATTCCCTTTGTTTCAGGCAGTGAAGAGATTCCAGTGAATTCTCACCAGAAATCCTTCACAAGTGGTAAAGATAACACGGGGATTTTATAGTCTCACACTTTGCTATCGGATGGAACAACGTAAGAGAGAGCGATCAATAGGCTGCTGCTTCTCAGGCAGGGGACATTTTTCTCCCTCTCTGTGTTGAAACATACGATAATGTCAACTGAACACCAAACTGGAACAGGTGTGCTCTTCTGGAACATTGTCTTGAAAACCCGATTATAGATTATATGCAAGTGCATTCGTTTCAATCGCAAAAAAGTCCACACTTTATAATTTGAAGACATGCTTACATGTATCTGTGTAATTTGTAAATATTGGTAGGTGTCTTCATAGTATGTGTGTTAATATAAATGCATCTTTTTCTTAAAGTTTATTCTCTAGCTTTAGTCTCCCTGACAAGAGATAATATGCATCCAGTTGATACACTCTTCAGAAAGTCATGGATGGTTCAATACTATTGCTCAGCTAAGATAGAAACTGAAAATCCCCGATAACAAAAGGCCGGCATTCCAGGAATGAGTAAAGGGAAACCTCTTTGAAAAACTTCGAAAATAATTAAATCCTTTCATTTTAGGTTCGGGGATCAAATCAGCACACAGTGCATCAAATGTGGTCTCAGCAATGCCCTGTGCCGATGCAGTTAAACATTGCTGCGATTAAACCTGATACCTTTTGCCAAAAACAGCATCATTCCACTTACCTGCCAAATCACTTGCTGCATCTGCAGACTGACGTCATATGATTCATGTCCCAGTAACATGGAAATCGCCTGAATCACAGAGTTCTGCAAGCTCTCTGCATTTACATTGTTTACCATTCTTTTATTCTTCATGCCAAAATAGACAACCTACCTTATGTTATTTCTGCTGAAGGTTTGCTCTCTAACCGTCCCTGTCTGTTTCACATTGCAGACTCACTACCTTCATTTGATGACACATTAAATAACCATCTTGGATTACGAGCGAATTGAGCTCCAAACAATTCCCTCCCCTTCCTTTAGATCTTTGATACAAATTGTTGATCATTGATTACCCCACAGTGATCTCTGAGGCACTCCATCAGTTACAGCTTTGCAGCCTGAAAATAAGCATTTGTCTCTACTCTCGATTTCCTGTTAGCGACTGATCTTTGCTGGCCAGGAGAGTGAATGTTCCCTGCTCCTGGGTAGCCGTTCCGGCGTGTTGAATGGCCTCCTGCTGGGCTGTTTAATGTACTTAACGAGCTGAATGACTTCATTCTATATTGCTGTGCAATTCCTTAGAGTGACAGAATGGTCTCTTCCTGTCTCATTTTATCGATCCTCTCTGATTGAATGGGGTGATCCCCTACCATGTAATAGCCTCGAGGGTGGATCGAGGGAACAACACACGGGGTAGGGGTAACAGTTGCTCATTCAGCTGCACCATTCAGAATGCTCATGGCTGATCCGAGTGTGTCTGTCCATCCGTCTCCTGTCTGTTCCCAATAAGCATTGACTCTTCTGTCCAACAAAGATCAGTCAAGCGCAGACTTTCACACTTAATGGCAAGATCCTATGGATTGTAGCTGAACAAAGAGACCTTGGAGTGTAGTTTCATAGCTGTTTGAAAGTGGAGTCGCAGGTAGATAGGATAGTGAATAAGGCGTTTGGTATGCTTTCCTTTATTGGTCAGAGTATTGAGTACAGGAGTTGGGAGGTCATGTTGCTGCTGTACAGGACATTGTTGAGGCCATTGTTGGAATATTGCGTGCAATTCTGGTCTCGCTCCTATTGAAAAGATCTTGTGAAGCTTGAACGAGTTCAGAAAAGATTTACAAAGATTTTACCAGGGTTAGAGGATTTGAGCTACAGGAAGAGGCTGAACAGGCTGGGGCTGTTTTAACCGGAGCATCGGAGGCTGAGGGGTGACTTTATAGAGGTTAACAAAATTATGAGGGGCATGGATAGTGTAAGTAGGCAAAGTCTTTCCCCTGATGTCTGGGAGTACAGAACGAGAGGGCATAGGTTTAGGATGAGAGGAGAAAGATACAAAAGAGACCTAGGGGACAATGTTTTTCACCCAGAGGGTGGACTTGTATGGAATGAGCTGCCAGAGGAAGTGGTGGAGGCTGGTACAATTGCAACATTTGAGAGGCATTTGGAATGGGTATACGAATTGGATGGGTTTGGAGGTATATGGGCCAGTTGCCGGCAGGGGGACGAGATTAGGTTGAGATATCTGGTCGGCATGGACGGGTTGGATTGAAAGGTCTGTTTCCATGCTGTACATCTCTATGACTCTGTCAAAGAGTCTTCACTGGTCCTTGAGGATGAGGACACCACAGGTAGCACAACACTAAAGTGAAAGGTACGTCCTTATTTCTTTGAGGTACCTGTTATTTTCAAACTTTTTAAGTGAATATCAAATCACCACCTCTTTGCAGATATAAGGACAGGAAAAATAGGAATAAACATAAACCATTCCGGACTCCAAACCTGTCCCATATTCCCCCTGAACATTTCCAATCGAATATGTATCAAACCCAGCCTTTGCTGCTTTCTCAGGAAGACAATACTTGTTAGCATAGCACCACATGAAAAAAGGAGCAGAATGAGGCCATTCGGCCCATCGAGACTGATATGCCATTCAATAATTTCTTATAAATTCCTCAACCTCATTCTCCTGCTTTCCTCCAAGAATCCTTGATCATGTTATAAACCAAAAAATACTTATCAATTTGTATCTGTGTCTACGTGTGCGTATGTTTGTCCATCTGCTTGTCATCTGGGTATTTGTGCATCTAAGTTTGTCTTTCTGTGCATCAGCCTGTGTGTCTCTATCTGTGTTTGTGCCTATTTGTGTGTGACTCTATATATCTGCGTGTGTTTCTACGTGTGTGCATGTCTATTCCCTTGTATGTATTGTGTTTGTTCGTATATTGGGGTGATACCATTAATTCTGTTTATTTCTGTGTCTGCATCGCTGTGCAGTGAGGTAACTGTATTTGGGGGTGGGGGTGGGTGGGTGGTAGTTAAAGGACCATCTTTCGAAATGCCAGTGTATTTACAGTGAGAATTGTCTTTCACTGAGAACTGCTCCTTCATCGATCAGTGGAACATGGATGTTTCAGAAATTTCACGCGAGGCATCCCAGTCCGCTTCACCTTGTATTAGGTTCCTCCCCACATGGCGGATGTAGGGGTGGGGGGTAGCGGTGGTGAGGGAATGCATATTGGGCACTCCACCACCCGGCTTGTCCATTTCTGTCCTATTCCAGGCTGTTTCTCTTGGAATAGGAGAAAGGGATGAAACGAGTGAGGGCAGGAGTGGATGGCCTTGCTGTTAGTGCTGGTGGAGGTGGATCTGGGAGGAATTGTGAGGTGTCCGGAATGAGGCAGTCGACAGTTTTGAATCCATATAGTATTATTAATGTGGGGGGTATTGCGTAGTGACAGAAAAAGTGTGGGAAGGAAGTTGCTGAATTCAATAGTGAGAGCGGTAGTGCCTGAGCCTTATTCGGAGATAGAGCATGAGGATTTTCTGGGGGTAGGTGCTATAACAGATATACAGACGGAGCAGAGAGAATTCGGTGACCATTATCCTGACAGAGCAGGGAGGATATTGACGCTTGCCCTGTATTGATGGAGATATCTTCAGATCATCTCAGCGTCGAGGTGAGCCTCCCCGAATGTCCTGTCCAAGTCTATCACGAATAATGACACAGACCTGTCCCTCAGATTCCACAGAATCAGTTTATGTAGAACTTACAAATAGCAAGGCGCAGCAAATATTGGAGTGTTATATATCTGTAACAGAAAATCTGAGCATCATCTGCTCTGGAAATTAGATATGCAACTATCATGGATACTGCAGTTTTATTGGATGTTCTCAAGCTGCTTCTAAACTGTATTAAGTAAGTGACTGCTTATGCTGTGCAAAATAAATTCTGTACGTGTATGTGAGGTGGGTTGAAAAGTATGTTGTGAAGCAAACTATACACTAGTTTATTTTGGGTTTTGTATTGTGTGATCAGAAGGAAGAATTAATAACCTTGCTCTGAATCAGCTTTGAAGGAATAGAGACGTTATTAAGGTGCATTTTACATGGTGTCTGCATGAATATAGAATGCTTGAACGTTCTGGTTAAACATCATGGTAGCCTGGAGGCTAGAGGGTCAAGTTCGCTCCAGTGAATTGGGAAAGTACAATATAACATACAGTGGGAAGCAAACAATGTTTGTTGGAGTCATAGAGTCAGGCAACACAGAGACAGGCTCTTCGTCCCAAACACGTCCATTCCAACCAAAATGTCCATCCACGCTAAACCCATTTCCCTGCCGTTGTCCCATATCTTTCTAATCCTTTCCTGTCCATGTATTTGTACAAATGCCTTTTAAATGTTGCGAATGTTCCCTCGTCAACCTCTTCCGCAGGTACATCATTCCATATGCGTATCACCCCTGTGTGAAAAGCAGTTGGTCCTCAGGTTCCCTTTTATTGTTTCCCCTCTGACCTTAAACTGATACCCTCTTGTCCGTGATTGCCTAACCATGGAAAAAAAACTGAGTGCTTTCACTCTGTCCGTCCTTCCCATGATCTTATACACTTCTCTCAGATTCCCCCTCAGCCTCATACATCTAAAATAAAAAGTCCTAACTTGTCCAACCTCTCCCAACAACTCAGACCATTGAGTCCTTTGCAACATTCTTGTAAAATTCTTCTGCACTCTTTCCAGTTTAATACCATCCTTCCCATAGCGAAGTGAACACAGCTGAACATAACGCTCCCAATATGGCCTCACCAGCATCCTGTATAACTGCAACGTAACTCCCTAATTTCGATACTCAGTGATATACACTGATGAAGGCCAGTGTGCCAAAAGCTTTCTTCACTGCCCTGTCTACCTCTGAATCAAATTTCAGAGAACCATGTATTTGAATTCCAAGGTCCCTCTGTTCCACGACACTCCTTAGGACCCAACCATTCACCAGGAAACTCCAACCTTGATTTGACTTTTTAAAATGCAATAACTTACACTGATCTATATTAAAATCCATTTGCCATTTCTCAGCCACTTCTCCAGGTGATGAAGGAACTGCTGCATCTTCTGAAAATTCTGATAACCTTCCTCACTCTCCATGAGGCTGCCTATTTTCGTGTTGTCTTCAAACTTACAAATCATGCCTGTTCACTCTCATCTAAACCATAGATATATGTAATATGTAGTGGACCCAGCACTAACCCGTGAGGCTTTCCATTAATCACAGGCCTCCAGACTGACAAGCATCCTTCCACTATTACCCTCTGCTTCCCAGCATCAAGACAATTTTGTCGCTAATTTGGCAGCTCCTCCTCAATTTCATGCGATCTAACTTTCCAGAGCAGCGTACCATGTGGAACCTTATTGAAGGCCTTACTGGAATCCATAAAGACTGCATACACCATCCTGCCCTCCTCAACGTTGCTAGTCACTAAATCAAAGAATTCGAACAAATTTGTGAGCGATGATTTCGCATGCACAAAGCCGTGCTGAGTTTGATGATGGGCCTTTCCCCAAAACGTTGATTTTCATGTTCCTCGGATGCTGCTTGACCTGCTGTGCTTTTCTAGCACCACTCTAATCTTGCTCCTAATCATACCCTGTCTTTCCAAATGCATGTATATCTTATCTCTCAGAACCTGTTCAAGTAAGTTACCGACAACAGATTTTACGTTCACTGGTCTACAGTTCCCACGTTTTTCTTTGCAGCCCTTCTTGAGTAAGGACACAGCATTCTCTGCCCTCCAGTCCTTCGGACTTCGTCCGTTGGCCAGCAATAATGCAAAAGTATCAGACAGGACTCCGGCAATTCCTTCTATGTCCTCCTGCAGTGTTCCTGAATATATCTGGTCAGGACCAGGAAATTTATAGAAATATTGCAAAGTCTTTTTATTTCAGATACAAGCATCAAAGAAAGGAAAAGTGACATAATGATGTTTAACATAACAAATTCGAAAATGTATTAATGATAGGAAATGGCTTCAGAAGAATTTCAGTCATTGTGGAAACCTGAGAATTCTCAGAAATTCACGATCCAGAAACAAGGGCCATGAAACTGATCAGGAAATCAAAAATAGAACATGAATGCTAACAAACACACTGCAGAAATCTACAATCTGTATTTCAAAGGAAACAATGTTAAAGCAATGTCAAATATGGAAATTGGTAATTGGGAGAGGAGAGTTTATTGTGAAGAACAGGGAAATGGCCAAGAAAATAATCAATTGCTTTGTATTTGTCTTCAAGGAGGAAGATCCATAAAATCAGCCAGTAATACCAACTGCTCATGTAGCGCTTGTGCAACTGGAGACAAAAAGTCAATTTATATCAGTAACAAGGTAGTATTTGAAAGTGTAACTATATTGAGCATTGCTGAGTCTGACAAACCTGACGTACTTCATATTAAAATGTCAGACATAAATCAGCAACAGAAGTATTAATTGCACTGTCGATGACTGTGTTTTATTTTCCTATGGTATTCTGCAGAGGCCGGAAGTCATTCCAGATAAATGCAAGTTAGAAAACATGGTCCAAGCACTTTAGATTAATAGGAGGGATCCAAAAATCTATAAAGGGAAGAAGGCATAGTTTGGAGAACTGCCGACCAATTAACTTGACATCTGCAGGGAACCTGTTGGACTCTATTATGCAGCATGTGACATTGGATATTTAGAAATTAATAGGATCAATGGAGAGAATCCACATGTATTCTGGCAGATGTCTAACTCGATGTGCCATTAGTTGTTAGACCCCATCTACCACCCCCTGAGAAAAGGAACAGAAAGTGACTTCGCCACAGGAAATGACATCAACACCCCAAAGAAACCCTTAAAAAGAAAGCAGGAATGTGTAGCATCGCTTCGCTAGAGGTCCACTGAAGATGTTACCTAGTAAGGTAAGGAAACGTCGGGAAATGAACCTGCCAGCTCAGCGAGCAAACCTGCATCCATTGTGTACAGTCTTGGTGACCCAATCTGAGAAAGAATATACTGAGCACAATAAAACTGCAATGGACGTTCTCCAGATTAATCCCACAGATGGTGAGAATGTCTGATGAGGAAACCCGGCCTATGTTCTCTAGTGTTTCAAAGAATGAGACGTGGGTCACAGTGAGATTTACAAAATTCACAAAACATATGACAAATTGGAAATTAACAGGACGCTTCCCTGGCTGCCCAAATTCAAGGCAAATAATGACAAGATAAGGGATTGGCCACTTAAGACCGTAATTTTGAGGAAATTCATCACTCGGTGAGAACTGCCTAAAACAGGGTCATAGAAACCTGCTGGCAGGGTAAGATTAGGGAAAATCTCCAGATATTCTGCAAGTGTGTCAAGCGGAAATGTATAACACGGGAACAGGTACGAGTCATTAATGACTTGCCAAGTTGCATCCAAATCAACGTAGTGTTAGGAGACAGAGGGTAGTGGTTGACGGCTGTTATTGAGACTCGAAACCGATGTCCAATGGTGTATCACAGGGATCAGTGCTGTGATTCGGAGGTGCTGGTGTTGGACTGGGGTGAACAAATCTAAAAATCACATAACACCAAACAATAGTCCAGGAAGTTTATTCACAGGCACGAGCTTTCAAAGAACACAACCACCTAATGAAGCAGCAGCGCTTCGAAGTTAGTGCCTCCAAGTAAACCGGTTGGACTGTAACCTGGTGTAGTGTGATCGTTAACCTTATTATTTGGGGTATTCCTAAATGATGCAGCTGTGAATATAGACGGGGGTGGTGGGAGTGTGATAACTAAGTTTGTGTTTGATACAAAGATTGGCCGGATGGTTGGCAGTGAGGAGGAAGGTCTTATGTTACAGGAAGATACAGATAGAATGGTCAGATGGGCAGAACAATGGCAGATGTAATGTAACCTTGATAAATATGATGTGATACACTTTGGATGAAGGAACTGGACAGGGTGAACTCAATGAATGGCAGCACACGAGGAAGCTCAGAGGATGTTTCTCCACACTTCCCTGAATGTGACTAAATACGTTAATGCACAATTTTGAGAAGGCATAAGGGACCTTAAACATAATCTTTATTCATCAAGGCATAGATTATAAGAGCTATGCGGAACTTTGGTTTGGCCAAAATGGTATACTGTGTGTAGTTCTGGTAACCACATTACGGGAAGGATCAGATTGTAGTGGAGGGGGCTCAGAGGAGATTCACCAGGATGTTCCCATGGATGGAGCATATCAACTATGGAGAGAGGCTCGATAAGCTCAGGTTGTTTCGTTTGGAGCAGAGAAGGCTGAGGGGGCCGTAATTCAGATGGATCGGATTCTGAGGAACATGGACAGGGTGGATAGACAGCAGCTGTTCCTTTTAGTCAAAGGGCCAAGAACAATGCAGCACATTTTAAAGTGACGGGTTTGATATTTGGAGGGAATTGAGGTCTGTTTTTCACCGGGGGTGTTGGGGTCAAGAATGCCCTTCCTGAGACAGGAGTTGTCATGGTAACTTCATAACCATTAGAAAATATACGGCTGTGCATTTGAAATGCCATAAGATTCACGGCTACGGGTCTTGTGTCAGAAAGTGGGGCGAATGTAGACCGTGCTGTATTCTTGATGGTACAAAGTCTGTGCGTCAGTGTTTGTATGGCTGTGGAAGGTCAATCATTGTGTAGCTTAAGGTAGGAATTTATGGGTTTCAAAAGAGTATACTAACAAGGGTTTTAAGATTGAACTTGTAATATCTTCTGAAAATATGTCAATGGCAAAATTAAGTGGAAAAAGGTGCAGCTTTCTCACAGTCTCATACCAGAGATTTGAGGACAGGGAAAAGGCAGAACTATGGAGCAAATACTTTAATTATCTCTTCACAGAAGAAAACAAAACAAAAAAGAAAACTTCCCAACAATACTAGTGAACATTAGTCTGTTGAGAAAAAGGGAATAGAATGAAATTAGCAACCAAACAGTTTTTGAGGAAGTAGATTAGATTAGATTACTTACAGTGTGGAAACAGACCCTTCGCCTCAACAAGTACACACCGACCCGCCAAAGCGCACCACCCAGACCCATTCCCCTACACCTAATACGACGGGCAATTTAGCATGGCCAATTCACCTAACCTGCACATTTTTGGACTGAGGGAGGAAACCAGAGCACCTGCAGGAAACCCACGCAGACACCAAACTCAACACAGTCAGTCACCTGAGGCGGGAATTGAACCTTGGTCTTTGGCACTATGAGGCAGCAGTGCTAACCACGGTGCCAGCGTGCCGCCGACGAGTATTGGAACTGAAAGTAATGAGCACAGACAAAGTCAACAGAGATTGATCAAATGGGAATCATATTTGAGATAGTGACGTTTAGCATAATTATGGAGAAGCAATCAATGCAATATGATTGTATTTTCAGAAAGATTTTTGATACAGCCGCAATCCTATTATGCAAATTCAAGTCCTCTGGGACTGGGACTAATATGGTTTTAGAATGGGACAGCTGGCTGGAAGCAGTGAGTAGGAATAAAACAATATGATTTTTTGAAAGGATGGCTTGGAGGATATAGCAAGGATCGGGATTTGGGCTCCAGCTATTCCCAATACACATCATATATTTTATTGAGTGGATCAAATTCAATAATTCCAAGTTTTCTGATGGCACTAAACAATGTCGGATTGTGAGTGGATGAGCAGGGTGTCAAAAAACTGCAAGGTGATTGCGACAAGTGGAGTGTGGGTAAATACATGGCAGATGGAGAGCAATGGGTGGGTGGGAGGTAGGGTCTATGGGGGATATGTGATATTGTGACCTTTGATGGTAAAAACAGTACGGGAGTCTATCATTTGAAAAGGGATTATTTGAAAAATGTTGATCTATAAAGGAACTTAAGCTGCTTTTTTTTATCCTTTTGTGCAGCCCTCTGAGGTCAGTGTAGGGCAGTGAGATCTGAATCAAGAAGTCAGTACTGGGAATGGCATTGGCACGCTGACCAGTATACACAGACCCAACAGGTGGGGAGCTGTATCATTGAAAAGGATCTGGATCTCCCTGTACAGCGGTCACTGAAAGCAATTTTGCAGGAGCAGAAAACAGAGAGGCAGATAAATCGTGTATTCACCTTCATTTCAGGGGGATTTGAATCCAGGAGTAAGGGTGTTTTACTGCAGGTGAGCAGGGCCTTGGTGAGACCTCATCTGGAACATTGTGCAGTATTGTATGCAGTTTTGGTCTCCTTACATAATAAAGTGCAAACCTGACATTGAGGGAGAGCAGTAAATAATAACCAGACTCATCTCTGGGATGACAGGCTTGTTGTGGGAGCAGAGTTTGGGGCGGCTATGGCTGTATTCCATGGGCTTTAGGAAAATGAGTGGAGATCTCAGAAAATATATAAAACTCTGTTAGGACGAGACAGATTGGAAACAGGGGTGCCAATTCCCGCTGGCTGGGACATCAAAACAAGGCGCCAAAATATTAGGTACAGACAGGCCACTCTGCATTGAGATGAGAATAAACGTCTGCACTCAGAGACTGGTGAACCTGGGGTAATAACTCCAAGATCAGGATGTGGAAACCAAGGCACTGAATATACATATGAATTTCTGGAAACTAAAGGGAGAGGGAGACAGCAGGGTATTGTATGAAGATGGAGGATCAGATAACATTACAGGTTGTTCTCCATTAACGTGGTAGTTGTGTTCCTGTGCATCACTGTGTTGCAGAAAATCATGCAACATTAATGATGTGGTCTATGGGGAAAAGGGGATAATGGGCGAACTGTAAAATATCAGTAAAAAACTAAAATGAAGTTAGTCTAACACATACTAGCACAGTCTAATTAAACCTTTAAATCATATATTGTAAGGAAATAGTGCTAATAATGACAACAGTCACTGGCTACATCCCTGTAGCTTTCACCAAGCTCTTCACCAGAAAGCGCGCAGGACTGACTGACCACGTGATGCCAACATAGAATTCCAGTTGTCCTGAAGATTCTCCCCCTGTTTGAAATAAAGTTCCTTCTAATTGGAGAGAACAATTCCCCGTTTCAAGCTCAGTATCAAAGCTTGCAGAGCGGATTACATTCCTGTTTTAGCTGAACACTCATAGGGTGCGTTTGGCAGACAGAGGATCCTGAAGCTGGGTTTTGTTGTTCAGCTGGTGCCTGGCAAGGAGTCGCGTCACAGTGAACGGGAGTTCACTTTATAGAAAAAAGGTGCGCAATTCACGAATTGCATTGCAGTCAAATCAGTTTAATAAACCCGCGTTATCAGAGAACTGCCTGTATATTGAATCGAGGAGCAAGATTGATAGACTGAAGGGACTAAAACAATTCTTATTTCAAATTTCACAATGTTTAAACGTATTATTAGATATGAACACTGCGTTGGGAAAACTGCATTGAGGAGATTTTCTCCATGAACTAGAATGGGGAAAGCTCAATGTATTGTATGACCTTTCCTGATGTTTCTATGCAGTCTGTGGGAAAGCTCTGTAAATGTTGTCACAAGCTCTCAGATGTTTAGGAAGGAGGTCTCTGCAGGATCAACAGGACTGTGATTCCCGTTCTCTTTTCTGATATCAAGACTGGTGCCAGATATTCTGCCTTTTTTCCCTTTAAGACCTCGGAGCAGTGTGATACAATAGAGTGTCTTGCTTGGCTGTTTCAGGGACCATTGAAGAGTTTATCACATGTCTGTGTGTCTGGAGTCACTTTTAGGCCATACAAGGAAAGCACGGGAGATTCACTTCCTGAAAGTACGTTGGGGAAGAAGATCAATGTTTACAATCAACATTGGATGCAAGGTCACTGTTACAATCATCAGATTCTAGATCTTGATATTTTATTAATTGTTTTTAACTTCCACCAGCTGCCAGAGCATTATTCTGTATTGGATTAGTAATCCAGTGACATTTCCACAACAACACCGTCTCCACATAGGAACCTATCGGAAACCACAATGAGCGGGTTATTTCTGGACTGCTTGACAGCTCTGTGAAAAAGAACTCCCACCAACTTGATTATCGTGAAGGGACTGATGGGATGTTAAATGGTCAGAATGTAATTATTCACCTATTAAGTGACACGACATAGTTGAGTAATTTTCCACATTGCCAGGGAGTTGTCAGAGTTGGAGCTGGAATGAAACAGCTTCCCCAGGGACACGGCTTGTTGTGCAGCACAAGTCTTCAGTCCTATTGCAGGAATGGAGTCAGGGCCCATTGTCTTTGTCGTATCTACTGTGTTCAGCGGTTTCTTCATGACACATGCAGCGAATCGAATTAGTTGAACACTACCATCTGTGATTCTGTGGATATCATGGCGAGGATGAGGTGGATCATCCATCCAACACCTCTGGCTGAGAATGGTGCAGATACTACATCCTTGTCATTTTCACTGATGTACAGGGCTGTTTCATTATTTAGGATGGGGATATTTCTGGTGTCCTTTCCTCCAGTCAGTTGTTTAATAGTACACCGACATTTATGTCTGGATGTGGCAGGACTGCAGAGCTGAGATCTGATCTGTTGGTCTTGGGATCATTTTGTCCTCTCAATCAGATGTTACTTCTGCTGTTTGGAATGAAACCAATCAAGCGCCGTAGCTTTAATGGTTTGTCATCAGCTTTATGCACACATGGTTCTGACCTTGGCATGTTCACCCACACTCGTCACTGAACCATCACTCGGCTTGATGGTAATAGTAGACTGATGGAACATCCTGGGGAAAATGATGCAGATTATGTTTGAATACAATACTGCTTCTGTTGCTGCTGTTGTCTACAGCATGACATGAAAGCCCGGTTTGACCTGCAATATCTGCAATTCAATTCTACTGACTGTCCCCCAGTTCACATCGAGACCCATTTACCGATTAGCCATGTACTCAGTGACTTCAACTGGTTTCTGATGCGGTAATATTTCCATTTTCATATTCTCATTCTGCTGATGGTTCTCCTTGGTGTCATGCTTCCAATAAGTTACATTACTCAAACCCTTTAACATATTCATCTGAATCTTTTCCTTGCTCGTCGAGCCATCTGCGTTTGAATTAAATGTGTTTCCCTCTGGTTTTCTCCCTGACCATGGTTAAGAGCTCTGTGGTGTCAGTGATGCCAGCCTTAGGCAGTTTCTGAGCGAATGAATGTGTGCACTTCAGTTCCAAGTGTAGGGCGCTCCGTGTTGGAAAGGGTGTTTGAGCAGCTTTCAAACATGTCATTGGAACTTGTTCAAAATGAGAAATTGCTGAAGAAATAAAGCAGATATGGCGGCATCTTCTGTAGTGAATGTAGAGTTAATCGTTCGAGTCCAGTGGCCCTCTACAAAGCCCACAGTTTCTTCAGCAATTTTTGTATTTATTTTGTATTTATTTCCAGTATCTATAGTTATTTGTTTCATTGAAAATTTGTGCTGTGCCTATTTGTTTCTGAAGAGCCTCAGCAGGTCTGGCAGAATCTGCAGAAACAGAGAAACAGAGTTAGCGTAACAAGTCCAATGTGACTTGTTCTGAACTGAAAAGGGTTGGACACTGAGATTTTTAATCCCTTGCCGGCGATGGGGGATGGATGACTTGGAAAAGAGGGCGTGGCAAAAGATAAACGGGCTATTAGCAGTGGTGAACGAGAAGATGATGCAAAATGGGTTTAAATTAAGGTGTGAATGGGGGAAAGGGGTTCTCTCTAGGTGAGTGTAAGATAAAGAAGACACAACCACACAAGGCCATAGGGAGAACAGGAGAGAGAATGTTGACAACGTGATATTATATAGATCTAGATCTATACGTTTTCACAGTATACATCATCACTGCCTTCACACAATGGAATTCAGGTGCTTGACCTCTTATTGGCATTAGTAAGAGTTTCATGCTGCCTTAGTTTTGTAACATAGAGCAAAACTAACAGCATGTAGTTTGGGCTGTGTTGTACACCTGTCGTTTTAAATATTCTTTCAAATTTGCAGTGCTTATCGTTAAACGTTTGATTTTGAAGTTAGTATCAGATGGAGTATACGAGGTTGAAGGGTGGCATTCTAGAAGTTTATAATTATATGGGAGGCATGGATAGAGTGACTAGCGAAGGTCTTTTCTGTAGGATCGGGGAATTCAAATACAGATGCATAGCTTTAAGGTGGAAGGAGGGAAACTTGAAACGGACGAAGGGACAACATTTTTTACACAGAGTGTGATGTATGTATGGAATATACTGCCAGAGGGACAGTGGGAGATGCAAGCATAGTTACAATATTTCAAAGACATTTGGACCAACATATGAATGGGAAACGTTTCGAGGCATATGGGCCAAGAACAAGCAAATAGGATTAGTTTAATTTAGAAAACCTGGTCAGCATGGACAAGTTGGACCAAAGGGTCAGTTTGTGCACGATATGACTGTATGGATGTAGAAATTGAGGAAAATGTACGAAAAGATATGATGTAATAAATTGGTAAGAAATATTAAAACAAGCATCATGAGCTTTTCTGTCAATATACAAAAAGCTTGAAGATGTGTGTGTGAGCTGAAGCAGTAGTGAAGTGAGGAAAGTACATTGAGGCCATTAGGAGGGTGTGACTGGAGAACCGGCCACAGGGAACAAACAGATAATTTACACTATTAATTTGAATCACTCCTCATAAGAAAAGTAGTGGAAGCATGTCAATGGCATAAACAAAATGGTAACAGGAGGGAAGTTATTGAACTGTCGCTAACAAAAGGAACAAGGTATTTACCTAACTGATGAGAATAAGGGTAGGCAGGTCAGCAATAATTCATAGTTAATTTTAAAAGAAGTGGTCACAGAGTGACTAGTGGCATTGTGTGAAATATTCCATAACTCTTTGGATAACAGGAGTGTTCCAGTGAAACTGGAGCACTTCCAATGTGGCGCCTGTCTTCAAGAAAGGAAGGAGACAGAAGGCAGGAACAATTTAGCCTAACCATTATTGCTGGGAATGTGCTACAGCCTGTTATTAAGGAAGGAATTGCAGAGCACTTAGAAAAGCTTAATGCAGAGTTGGCATAGTTTTGTGAAGGGGAAACTATTTTTGCTCTGTAAAATCATACAAATTCATTTTTGGAGATCCCTGAGAATGTCAAGATTAGAGTCATGCTGGAAAAGCACTGCATTCAAGGAGCAGGAAAATCAATGTTTTGGGCAGGAGCCGTTCATCAGGAATCCCTGAGAAAGTGACAAGCAGATTTGATAAAGGGAACTAGTCAACATGAGGCTTTCCAGAAAGTTTTCACAAGGTATCACAAAATAAACGTTCTGACACAAGACAGAGGCTTGTAGTATGATGAATAATATATTTGCATGGGATAATGGTTGCTTAACACATAGAAATCAGAGAGTCAGGATTAAGGGATCTTTATGATAAAGACGTATCTACTGGAATACCACAAATATCGGGCCGATGGCATCAGTTATGCACAATCTATACTGATAGCCTGACGGCGGGAGCGGAGTGCAATAAACATTGGATTTAGTGGATCACTTTGAGAACCAAAATGCAGACTGCTATTTAATGAAGACGACACCCATAAAGGAGTACTACAAAGGGATTGGAGTGTTCCTGAGTATGAAACGTAATGTCAGCATGCTGATGCAGCAAGTAACTAGGTTGGTTCATGAGGCGGCTTCCTGAGATGGAAGAGTTGAATTATTGAATACATTTAAAATGGTGAGGCGATTATTCATTGTGGTTGAAATGAATGAGGGTGATATTATTGAAATGTACAAGATACAGAGGGGGCTTGACAAGGTAGATGTTGAGAAGGTGTTTCCTCTGAGTCTCGAACTCGAGGTGGTAGATACTGAATAAGGAACTTCGATTTCAATCTGAGGTGAAAAATGATGCATTCTCTCAGAATGTAGTGAATTTCTGGAATTCCCTAACCCAGAGAGTTGTGGAGGGATACAAGGAATTGGGTAGGAAAGTGGAGTTGAGCCCAGAAGTAGATCAGCCATGTTCTTATTGAATGAGAGTTCAGTCTTGAGGGGCCGAATAGCCGTCTCATGTTCCTACTTCTTAGTTTTTTATGTCATGCTTTTGGAAAGTAATTGGTTATTTTCCTGTAAGTCGTGTTGTACAATGTTGCATTCGGGAGAGGAGAAAATTTGCCTGAGTTAACCCTGGATGAGATATGGGAACTGCATTCAAAGCAATTCCAGAGCAGAAGTTACAGAGTGGGGAAGCCTGGAAAAAGGGATTGCGGCTGGGGGTCACTTCCTGACCAAGCCTGGAATTTCCAAGTGCATTTCCGAAGCTATACCTAACCATCGGCGTGGCCTCGATCTGCCTGTTTTTAGCAGGTCTGAAGGGATGAATGGAACACAGAACAAAGGGCTGAGTGACATGAGTGGGCTAAACGGCCCTTTGACACTATTCCGCCAGTAAATAAGGTCATGGCTCATCTCATTGTGGTCCCAGCTGCACCTTTCTCTCCATGCACCATTGTCCCTGATTCACCTGTCTATCGAAAACCAGCCTCGATATAATATAATGATTCAGCCATCCCAAACTTCTGGGAAAGGGAATACCCACTTGAGTGAAATCCGACTTTGTGAATTTTTCCTCAGTCCGGTTTTGACTGAGGTTGGAGGCTGTCACTGTTTCATTTTCTCGTCCCACTCCTCCACTGCTCACAACAAATTTTAAATGTAACAGGGTTGGTGATATGACCGATGATAAAGGTCTCAGACGGGTCGGGTTTAGTGATAGGAACAAGTCAGGCAGATCTCTTTTGCGGTGGTACAGTGGTTAGCACTGCTGCATCACAGCACCAGATACCCGGGTTCAATTCCCGCCTCAGGCGAATGACTGTATGGAATTTGCACGTACTCCCCGTGTCTGCGTGGGTTTCCTCCGGGTGCTCCGGTTTCCTCCCACAGTCCAAAGATGTACAGGTCAGGTGTTTTGACCATGCTAAATTGCCTGTAGTGTTAGGTAAGGGGTAAATGTAGGGGTATGGGTGGGTTGTGCTTTGGCGGGGCGGTGTGGACTTGTTGGACTGAAGGGCCTGTTTCCACACTGTAAGTCATCTAATCTAATCTTTCATCAGACGCAGGTAACTAATAGGGCTAATGAAGCAGCATGTTAGATTTTTGGTTCGCACTGCTGGCTCATATCAGCAAGGAGCTGAGCTCAATTCCAACCTCGTCCGACACTCCATGTGGAGTTTGAACATTCTTCCCGTGTCTGTGTGGGTTTCTTCCCAGTTCTCCAGTTTCCTCCCACAGTTAAAAGATGTGCAGCTTAGTTTTATTGGCCATGCTAAATTACCTAGAGTACCAGGAATGTGAAGCTTAAGTGGGTTATTCATGGGAAATGCAGGGTTAAATGGATAGGGGAGGGGAACAAGCCTGGATGGGATACTGTTCGGTGGGTTGGTATGGACTCGATGGGTCGAATGTCCTGCTTCCACACTGTAGGGGTTCAATGACAACAGTATCAAGTTTGGGCTCTACAAACTCCCAGTTAGTATATAACTGGTTCACTCGCCTCAAGGCTTTGTATATTTCAATAAGATCAGCTCTCACTCCAAGGGTAAACTCTTAACGTCGCCATAATATCAGCTCTTCATGCATGGAATAAATTAAGTGAAACACCTCTGAATTGCTTCCCGTGTTACTATATCCTTTCTCAGATAAGAATGCAAAAATAAAACTAATCACACATGCCAATGACTCTGTTTAGTTTTGTTTTCTCAGGGTGTAGTGAGCCTTTGGAACACTTTTACCTGCAGACCATTCGAGGCAGAAATATTGAATATTTTTGAGGGAAGGTTCACGAATCACAGATGACTTAAGGATTATCGAGGAGTGGGCAGCAATGTGCAGTGTTGGGGAAAAAGTAGACATTGGTACTGAATGACATGGCTCCAGAATATCCAGAATTAAATGAAATGATAACATCGATAAGGTTTTAACGGGGAAACAAGATGGCAGCGATCTGAAAGGTCAGCTTTGATGATCTCTGTACCACAATAATGCTCTACCCCACCCCACCACAGTCATTTACTTCCAATTGAACACTGAAAGAACTATATAATCCTTACTAATGCCATTTTGTCAAGTGGAAATGACAAGACGTGGGAAAGGATCGAGTAAGTCCCAACACGCAGCGCACCCGTCAGAAGCTTTCAGCATGCCTGTGGCCGCACTTGTAACACCCTCTGCTCGTTCAATGGACCGAGTTACTCACCAGGACTTGGTCACCGAGTTTACCAAGCTACGGGAAATGACTGAAACCATGATTGAAGAAACAATCAGCTGGAAGATAGAATCACTCTCAGCAGTGCTCCAAAAACATGAACAGCAACTTGAAAGCCTTGGAAACAGAACGGATGAGATCGAGTGCCAAACTGCAGGGGCAGAGACTGTGATCGATTCCTGTAAGGAGCGGATCCTCACCCTTGAAAAACAGGTCCGTAACTTAGCTGAACAAGGTGACGTCCTCGAGAACTGGGGCAGGATGAAGAATGTTAACATAATCGGTCTGCTGGACGGGACATCGGGTGATCAGTCAGTGAGTTTTTTTGCGAGAACTGGTTGCAAAGATTCTTCACAACGAAGCTGAAGAGGGACGGGTGAAGAGTGAGACAGTTCATCGGCTTACGGTGCGCAGGTCATACTCAGACCAACGCCCCCACCCTGTCCTTGTGCTATGACATTGTTGCAAGGACAAACAAAGATTTAGGAAAGCTTCCAGAACACAGGGAAGAGACCTGAAGAGGGCTCCAGGATTATGTTCTTCCATGTCTTTTCAGCGGCAGTGATTCAGAAAAGAAAATCTTTTGATGATATCAAGAGAAGATTAAGGGAACTTGAGATTCAGTGTTCCTTAATGAATTCAGCGGTGCTCCGTATGCACTAGTGGATCTTTCAATAGATCCACTAACTCTCCAGAGGTTGTGAAAACTTTGTGGACACTTTAAAGTGTGCTAGATGCGTTAATGGAAAGCGATAACCTTGTTTCTCTTTTTTAAAAGAAAGTTTGATGACAGTTTCTGGTATTAGGCAGTGTTAAACTATAGACGGGGCTGGATAGAGTACACACTTTTAACTCCTTCATTAGTATTAATGCTCGTTTTTCTCTTGCTTAGTTTGTGTGTCGGGTTCGGCTCAAGCTGGAGGGAATTATGAAGGTGATCGTGATGACTGAATGCCTACCTAAGGGTAGTTCAGTCCCGATGTTTGTGATTAATTGCCCTGGATGCAGTATTGATAATGGGGCAGAAGATAGAGATTTGTGACGTGCAAATGCCCCCAGTCGACGGGGGGTAAATGCCCCTCCTGAGTGCCATTGGCACTTTGTATCTTTTTTTGTATTTGTATGTATTTAGTTTTGGCACGTTTTGAGAGCTTATTAGTTGTAGTAGCTTTAGGTTGGATGTTTTTTAGGCCCCATGATTCTGTTTTCATTGGTGCTCAGCGATTTGTAATTCGAGTTCTTCCTCTCTGGATTTCAAATATTGTTTCAGTCTGTAATGGCTAATGTCGTGCTTAAATGGTGTATCTGGAACATTAAGCGGAGCCATTCGCCAGTTGAGAAAAAGGAGAGGGTATATATTGTCGTATTACAGAGATGCACTTTGATGACAAGGAACATTTGACATTACAGCAAGGTGAGTTTTATCGGGTTTATTTCTCATCTTTTAACACTAGGAATAAGAGAGAAACCATACTGGTGAGGAAGAATCTTTCATTTAAATTAGTAGATTGTATTAGACACCCACGGGAGGATCATAACCCTGAAAGATATGTGGGAAACAAAGCAGTAGTATGAATGTTTATTGCCCCCGGTTCACTGCCGGAAATTCCTGATAGATGCATTTTCCAAATTAAGTAACCTTTCTTCGTCGAACATTATCGTAGGCGATTTCAATTGTCTTTTGCACCCACGGTGGATAGCATGCCCAAAGGCTCCCAGCACCATCTTTCCAATCTAATCAATTAGTGGATTTCTGTGTGGAACTGGGGCTGATGGATGTATGGAGGCAGATCTACCTCATAAACAGGGATTTTACTTACTTGTTTAACCCACAGAAATGCAACACTAGGGTTGATCTCTTCCTCAACTTGCAGCAATCTTCAATTCAGTGGTTTTCTGTACAATTGGGAATATTACCATTTCTGACCATGCCGCAGCATACTTATTGGTTACGATTAAAGGCAATGTAGCAGGTTCGAGACACTGGCGAATCTCTTTATTCTTCAGGATATTAAGTACATTGAGTATTTCTGTAATGAATTCAGATCTTTCTTAGCCATTAATTCAGATTGAACCAGTAACACACCCTTTCTATGGGAACTGCTAAGGCTTATGCCAAAGGAACAATTCCTTAGGATGTGGCAGAAGCTGGAGCAGGAACACTTGCTCCAGGCACGGTTGAAGGAAGCCGAGAGGGCACACTGTGATAGACCCTCGGTGGCTCGGCTGCAGAGGGTCACAACGCTTCGGTTTGCAGTGAATTCCATGCTCACATAGACAGCCAAGGAGGAACTTACTTTTGCAAAACAAAACCGGGCAAGAAGTTAGCCTATCTTGCCATGAAAAAGAGAGCCCCAATGTCATTACCTCAATTAGGGAAGGTACTGGGACCCTTTCCTGCGGTCCCATAAAGATTAAAGCAACATTTCGGAGATTTTACTCTGAATTATATCAGACTGAGCATTATGAGGATAGATGGATTAAGATGAAATCTTTCTTCAAGAACTTGGACCTTCCAGGGGTAACCTCCAAATAAGCATCTTGCCTTAATGCATCATTGTCAGTGGTGGAGGGTGTAAAGGAGCTTCCAGGCGGACAGGCTCCCGGTCCTGACGGATGTCCACGTGTGTTTTATGAGGAATTTATAAACCTGTTGTCAGAGCCGATGTTTACTATGTTCGTCACTCACACAGTCACGACTGCGTCCCACTATCCTTAAGAGAGGCTCATATCTCTCTTATTCTTAAGAAAAGGAAGACACCAAAAGATTGTGCTTCTCATCGTCCCATCTCACAACTAAATGTTGATTTCAAAATTCTGTCTGAGTCACTTACATTGAGGATGGAAACTATTTATCCTTCCATTGTCAAAGTATACCATACCGGCTTATAAAAGGCTGCAGATATTCCAACAATGTTAGGAGATTACTCAATATGATCCAAGCGTGTCAACAGCAAATTATGCAGGTATTAATGATCTCTTTAGATGCAGAGAAGGCATTTGCTTGGGTTGAGTAGCTGTATTTGTTCTATACGTTAGAATGGTTTGGTCTCAGCAAAGTTTTTCTCAAGTGGGTGAGGGTCCTTGAAAGTGACCCTCTGTGTGCGATCCTGTAAAATTAATATTTCTAGAGGCAGTCAACAAGGTTGTTTACACCAGTGCTGTTTACGATAGTGACTGAACCACTGGCGAAGGGCATCTGCAGGGACCCCCAACATATCTGCCTCAGAAGTGGAATAGAAGTCACGTAAGATTACATTGTCTACAGATGATGGTCTTAAATTTTTGTTAAATCCCAAAGTTTTGGTACCTCACCTCATGCAACGCATCAGTTCGTTGGGTGCCTTTTCCGGCTATAATATTGATTTTACAAAGTCAGAGGCCATGCCTCTGGGCGAACTCAGGGAAATACCTGATGCCGTGGGAGAATCTTGATTTCCTTTTCAATGGTCCTAGGGGGAAATGGGGATGCTCCCTATTTAGGTATATTCATTAATCCTATCTTTGAATTACATTTAACGTGGGATTTGTCCATTTGTTTGACAAAATTAAACAAGACCTTCGAAGATGGGAGACACTTCCAATATCCTGGTTGGGTTAGATAGCTCTTATTAACATAAATTCCATCCCTTGTTTGCTATACCCCGTGTGAATGCTTTCTTTGATGTTTCCCAGACAGATATTAAGGAGACTAAATGGAAGATGTAGCTCTGATTTGTCACCATAAACGACCCCTTATCAAGTTAACCAAATTACAACGACCCCACAGTTTGTAGGGAGTAGATCTCCCGGATAATAAAAGCTATCAATTAAGCTCTTCTTTCATCGATATTAGTAAGGCCTCGGCATCAATATGGTTAGATATTGAATCTTCTCAGGCAAAGTGCTCCCTTAGTAGTCTGCTACTCATAGACAAAATGAGGACACTTACAAAGTATTACCATTTCCCAATAAATACCAATAATTTTAAAGTAGGGAGGGCAATGTGTCCGATCGAGGGCAACATAGCCAAACCCCATTTCTTACCACAAAACGTGGTGTACCATGTTTCCGACGGGGAATACCGGATTCCATGTTTAAACTATGGACAACCCGTTGGTGTATCTTGCTTTGATGGTTTATCTGAGGGAGAAACAAGGATGTCCCTTGATCAAATTAGTCGTAACTATAGACTAGATCAGAGATGTTATTCAGAAAAGAACCACGCTTTTAACAGACCCGTACAGATCCGATACAGAGAAGAGGGTGCTTATTGTTAAGAACACACTCTCTGCCAGTACCCTTTATCATTTGCTGCAGAGTGAGCCCTTAGATGAGACTTTGTGCCTTTCTGAGGTCTGCAAAGAATTTTGGGGGTTCAGATTTCTTCGGACACAGGGGAGGATATTTGTGAAAATACAAGTAGTATTTCAATCTGTAAGAAGACTTTTGCCCTGAAGTTGAAGATTCATCATAGAGTCTATCTGGCCACAGATACTTTCTCAAAATTTCAGGTGGGACTATGTCTTAAATACAAAATGACTATGGACACTCTTACTCATTGCTTGTTGACCATCCACCAGCGCTATAGGAGCGGTGTGTTCACTGGGATGGACAGGATCTTGTGGGCAGAATTGGAGATGGGTCAGGTTTCCCTTTTCCTGGGCCTGCCCAGTCGACCTTACTCAGATTTGCATAGGAAAAAATACTTCAATACCCTCACTCTCTGAGTTCAGAAAAAAGAAAGTTCTGTTGTGTTGGGTGTCTGAAAACCCCCTGGGTCTATTGGTTTGTTGTAACCTTGTCATGGAGCATAGCCCTTTGGACTTTTTAAAAGGTATTTTGCACCATACAATAGAGGATTTTTATTCGACATGACAGCCCTTTTTGAATTACCAAGGTACAGGCTAATATAGCTATGACGAAATTGACTAATGAATCTAATGTCCAGAGAGGAGGAATTACGAACAAATGAACGTGTATTAGTTAATGCTATTGAAGGTTGAGAGCTATAGTTTTGCAACAATGAGTTCTAGTATTCGTTTTTTTCTTTTTTTTTATTTTTCTTCGGCCCGTTGATTTATCCTTTTCTTATATACATACACATGGGTGTAATTGTGTTCAATTTGCATTGCTTTTTGATTTGGGTACTTATTTGTTCATTGAAGCATTAAACTAATTTTCTCTGAATAAAAATATTTTTGAAAAGAATTAAAATGGGACCACTTTCTCCTTAATGAGACCACAAATTATGGTTTATCTTAAGGGGCATCACACCTCGGGTGACAGGATGATGTTAAGAGGGTGTGCCCTTCGTGGCAACCTCTGTCTGTGTGGGGAATTGAACATGAGCTGTTGGCTTTCCTCTGCAACACAAGCCAGCCATCCAGCCAACAGATTGCGAGACTATGTAACTGCTATAAATAGAAATAGCCAAAGTCAAAGTAAAATATAAACTTTGATAAGAAGGAAAAAAAGTTACAATTCAGATAACGGTCAAGATAGTGGCTGAGGGGGGAAAATCTCCGCTGGAAATTGTACGTTATAATGAGAGAGTTGATTGGATGCTATCTTTGGTTTAATAAGTTGACCCAAGTGAAATAACCAGAATTACTAATTGTGATTAGATGTCGAGAACTATACAATATGAGTACATTTTTGATTGGTCACTGTGAAGCATGCTAACCATTGTATGAAAGTAAAAAGCTGATGGAACATATTTTTTGGAGCGTTGGTCCCCATGGGAAATGCCTCCCGAACACATGCTTGAAGAAACCCAGGGTAGAAAGTGCGTGAGGGTCGTCTGGTTTGTGACAGGAAACCAGGGGGCTGAATGATTGAAAGTTCCTGCAACGTGAAGCTCAGGAGACAGTCAGATCACCTCGATCTTATTAAATGGCACAGCACATTTGAAGGGCTAAATGGCCTCAATATGAATTTTAATTGCATATGATTTTAAAAAACACTGTTCCTTCACCTAATGTTTTACACACTGGGACACTGTCATTTTCCTGAAACTGGGTATTATTTGGAATATTATCTGGAACATTCCATAATCAACATTCTCAGGAGCATTCTACAATCTGTGGAGATATTACAAAGGAAAGAGACACAGAGGGGGGTGGGGGCGTGCTGCATGCAAGAGTAAGAGTGGTGGAGCATGAGCCTTGTTCGGGTGTCGGTGCTGGAACAGACATACATTGAATGTGAGTGACCAGACAGCATACGATGACCCTTATCCTCACAGAGTTGAGAATGTTATCGATGTTTGTCCTGTATTGCTGTACATTGCTACTGATCGCAGATACTGCACTGAGCTGGGTGGTGAGCTCAGATCATGCTCGGTGGGTCTGGTGGTGTGGCCCACTCTGGGAAGAGATGTACTAACCCATCCGCCAGGATGTCTGTGACCCTGTTGACAAACCGTGGTGTAATTGACCCTTATCTGCTATGCTCTGGGTAAAACGTACATGGCAGCTCCAAACTGAGGAAAGCTCAATCGAGTGCCCATTGTCCTTTTAAAGATGGCACGAGTGCCAGCGATAATGGAATATCCAGTGGCATCTGGGCGATGGTGGGTACCTCCAGCCAAAGTGGGTGGAAGAATCGGGTTAACATTGAATGAGAGTGACACCATGGGTTCGGGTGGGTAGTTAATGAGGTGAGTTCGGTAAGATAATACCAGAAAACTAGTTTGGCCTCGTGCAAAGTATCCCCCTGTCACACTCAATGAAAATCACTCAAAGATAAATTATTGTTAGATTCAGACGGATGAGTTGAACACTCTGCTGACCCCATTCACAGTTGCAGTGCTGCAGAACAAATCCTCATCCAAAACTCTCCATCATCTGAACTCACACCTATATTCTGTTCACCATCATTCCTGGTAATACTGGCTTATTTTACTGGATGCTATCGAAATGTCTATATCTCTGCATTCTGAAACCTGTGAGCACATCCTTCCATGATATTGTTGCTCAATCTCACCCTCTCTGTCTATACCCAAAACCACTTTCATTTACAGTCATGCACGGAGACAGGACCTTCAGCCAAACCTGGTCCATACCAACCAAAATGTCCGTCCACATTAACCCCAATTCCCTGCACTTGGCCCATATTCTTCTCTGCCTTTCCAATTCATATATTGTTCGAACAAGATGCAGCGAGGTTTTGTGACATCAAGGACGGCTTCATGAAAGATCTCACTGAATCTACCATTCACCTCACCCCAGTAATCAGATTACACAGAAACAATTTGACTGGAGATTATAAACAAGAAGTACAAGCAAACACTGGTGGGAGATGTGTATGGAAGTCAATACTGCAGGGAAAAAATATGTACGTTATAAACAGGAAATTAGATATACAAGCGTTTGCAGGCAAAACCCGACGGGTCTGGTACCATTTGAAGGAAGAAAGTCGGAAGTTTGGCCCTCGAATAACACAGCAGGTTAGGGTGCATCCAAGGAGCAGGAAAGTCTATGTTTCGGTCATAAGCCTTTCATCAGGAATTCACTTCAGAATTCACTTTTTCCGAATCCTCTGTAGGAAGAGAGTGAGTCAACATTTTTAATTTGGGGTTTCTTCATCAGAACAGCTTTTGATTTTGATCTCTAGTATATGCAGCTCTTTGCTTTATTTTAGATCAGCAATTATCTTGCAAGTTGCAGTATTAATGAACAACTTAATCTGGGAAGAGGGGAAGGGGTGAGGGCAAAGAGCAGGCAATGTGTCAGTCACACCTTAAGGCCCTGTGGAGGTAAAGGAAGGCTTGTTGGAAGCACCTCATTGGAATTCGGCATCATTTGAACAGATGTGACAGATCCAGAGAAAGTGGGAGGATGCAGTTTCTCGTGTAGCTGGTCATTGTTTCTGAGTGTCACAGTGGAGAGCAATACTGCCTTCCAGCATCAATTACCTGGGTTCGATTCCACCCTTTGGTGACATTCTGTGTGGTGTTTGCACGCTCTCCTTGTGTGTGCGTGAGTTTCCTTTGGGTGTTTGGTTTTCCTCTCACAGCCAAAAATGTCCAGGTTAGATTCTGTGACCTCACTAAATTGTTCCACAGTATCCAGTGTTGTGCAGGTTCGTTGGATTGTCTGTGGGAAATGTCGAGTTACCGGGGTAACGTTTCAGTTTGTTGCTCGGGATGTTATCGGGAGGGTCATTGTGGGCTCGGTGGGCCAAATGGCCTGGTTCCACACTGCAGGACTTCTTTAATTTGTATGTAGCTGTCTGTGTTTGAAAACACTTCCCAGGATGCTACCTATAAGTACTAACACAATTTGCCTCAACAAAATGTTACACCTTCCGTTTCTATCTTTAACGTGAATGTCTCTGTCCATCTGTATTTTTCCCTGGCCTTGGTTTTTCGTTGTGTATTGTATCGAATGCTGGCATCATGAAGTTCAGAAATAATGTAATGGTGTGTTCACTTCCCGTTGTGGCTATTGTTCACTTCCCGTTGTGTTCCATATGTTACTCCATGGACAGGGGAGGGTGTGCTGTGCTGATGTTCACTTCCTGGTGTGTCCATTAAGGTGCTTCATGAAGAGGTGCGTGTGTGTGCAGGGCAGCCGTTTTCTTCCCGGTGTGTCCCACGTCGTGCTCCATGTTGGATAGCGGTGTGTGTGCTGGGCTGTTGTTCACTTGCTGGTGTGTCCCATATGGCGCTCCATGGACAGGGGTTTGTGTTTCGGGTTATTGCTCACTTCCCAGTGTGTCCCAAGTTGTGTTTCATGTTGGACAGGGAGTTTCAGCATCTTTGACTCATGTCTTTAAAATTTGGTCTGTGCCTGTCTACTGAACGCCTGTGTTTGTCCCTCTCAGCTGATCACGTGGTCAGGAACAAGAGGAGGACCCTGAAGTATAATTATAAAGTAGTAGATATCTCACTTTTAGTGGAGGGAAGTCGGATTGTCTCCTGTTATTGAAAAGTTAGTGGAGGGGCTGGGGATGGTTGTCTGGAGGTTGTGCTGTGAGCTACCTCAGACATTCAGGGAGACCAGAGGATTTAGTGACCCAACTCTGAATGGAACATGGGGACCGTAGTTACAGCATCAGTGTCTGTAACATGAACAACAAATGGAGCAGAGGCTGCAGAGAGGGGAAGCTCTGAAACCACGGACTGGGTGTGTGTGGGGAAAGGGATCTGCTAAATCTGTCTGGTCTTAAAGTGAGCACAGACTGTCACTCTCATCCTTAAACATACACGCACACACACCATCTTTCACTCACACACATGGAAACAAACATACACATCCTCTCTCTCTCACTCGCACGCCACCCCCACCCCCTCCCCCCCAGCCCCCACCACCCCCCACACCCCCCCGCCATACACACACACTCTGCATCTCTTGTACAGACACACCTATAAATCTGGGGGGCTAATTTGCGTTTGCAGATTTATATTTGGTGGATCGATTGTATTTTGTTCAAAACAACATTCAATTTGTACGCAGCCGATCATGTGGCATTTTATAAAGTCCTGCGTTGGAAATAAAACCAGTATGACTCCAGGGTAAAACAAGTTGGACTCCACACAAGACCTTCCATGGTTTATGCAGGGAAGGTCACATCTTAGCAAACGTAATAGAATTCTTTGAGGAATGAAAAAGTTGATAGTGTAGAAAGGGATGTAGATGTCATGTACATGGACTTCAGTAAGGCGTTTGATGAGATAGACTGATGGAGAAGGTGAAGTCGCAGGGGTCCATGGTGTACTAGCTCGATGGATTAGAGAACTGGCTGGGCAACAGGAGACAGAGGGTAATAATGGAAGGGAGTTTCTCAAAATGGACAATTGTTCTGTGTGGTGTTTCACAGGGATCCGTGCTGGGACCACTGTTTGTTGTGATATACGACATGATCTGAAGGAAGGTATAGGTGGTCTGATTAGCAAGTTTGCAGATGACACTAAGATTGGTAGAGTAGCAGAAAGTTGAGGGGACTGTCAGAGAACACAGCTGAATGTAGATAGTTTGGAGAGTTGGGAGGAGAAAAGGAAGATGTGAAGTGATGCATTTTGGAAGATCCAATTAGAGAACGAATTACGCAGTAATTTGAAAAAGCCCTGGGGAAAATTGATGTACAGAGAGATCTGGGTGTTCAGTACATTGTTCGCTGAAAGTGGCAGGTCGATAGAATGATTAAGAAGGCATACAGCATACTTCCTTCCTGTATTCTAACAATTTAAGAAGTGGAGAACCACAGACCAGTTAACTCGTCACCAACAGGAGGGAATCTTTTGGAATCTATTGCGTACAAGTGTAGGCAGGCCGTATTACAGTTGTATAGGACTTTGGTTCGGTCACATTCGGAATACTGTGGACAGTTCTGGTTGCCACATTACTGAAAGGTTCTGAATGCTTTGGAAAGAGGGCAGAGGATTTTCACCAGAATGTTGCCTATTATGGAGAGAACGACATATAAAGAGAAGTTTGGTAAATTAGGATTAATTTCATTAGAAAGATGGAGGTTGAGGGAGGACTTGATTGTGGTCTACAGAATCTTGAGAGATGTAAACAGGGTGGATAGCAAGAAGCTTATTCCCAGAGTGGGGGATTCAGTTACTAGGGGTCAAGAATTCAAGATGAAAGGGGAAAAGTTTATTGGAGATATGCTCGAAAATTTCTTTGCGCAGAGGGTGGTGGGTGGCTGGAATGCGTTGCCAGCTGAGGTAGTAGAGGTGGGGACGATAGCATAATTTAATATGAGGAAGCAGAGGGATACAGATCCTTAGAAAATAGGTGACAGATTTAGATAGAGGATCTGGATAGACACAGGCTTGGAGGGCTGAAGGGCGTGTTCCTGTGCTGTGATTTTCTTTGTTAATTGTAAATACTGGCGAAAAGCGTCTATTGATACTTGAAAGGAAAATTAAATCAAGATCAAATGTGGCATAGCGAATGTGTGGTGACGAGAATGTATTGGAGAGAACAGAAAACTGACAAGGAGACGAAACAGTTACATTGCATCTGTCTTCAAACAGGAAGATCCAGAAAATCTCCCAGAAATACCAGGTCACCACGGGATCTTTGTAACTAAAGGCTAAAATAATTCATATACAGTTACGAAGTAGTATTTGGAAACAGAACTGGGATGAGGATTGATCAGTCTGACAGACCGGATATGATTCAAACTGAAATTTCAGAGAAAACACCAATACACATGTTGATTGCAAAAGGGACCACTGTATTTCTCTGTATTCACTTCGGAAGGTTATAAATGCATTCGAATATTTACGAAGGGAAGACATGGGAGAGTGGAGGACTACAGGCCAGTTAGTTGTTATCCACAGTAGGGAATCTGTTGCAACCTATTGTAACGAAGATCTTATTGGACACGGAGAAAGTAATAACAAATTTCAAGTGAATTGTTCTGCACTTATGAAAGGGAAGTTACAATTTACAATTTATTTCTTGAAGATATCTCTTGTATTTGTAAATACTGGCGAATCAGTGAATACGCTACAGTCAGATATTCAGGAGAAGTTTTAATCAGCACACGCAGTAAGTTGGCAGAAAACATTAAAGCAAAGTGTATTGGAAGGAACATATGCAAACAGGAGAAGGTAAGCTTGAGAGAAACTATTGGAGAACATAGGTGGTGGTAGAAGGTTGTTTGTGTGACTGCAGACCGGTGTACACTGGTGTGCCACAGGTTTCAGTGCTGTGCCCCTTTAAACGTCTTCATTTAAAGGGAATCCGAACACAGACGATGAAGAATCAACTAGACTCAAAGCGTTAGCTTGATCTCTCTTTACGGACGTTGTCTGACTCACTGTGATCTCTAGCATGTGTTGGTTTCAGTGCAGATTTTGCTTCTGCAGTGATTTGCTCCTACGAGAAGTAAAGACATTCTGCACGAGTAACACAGAGAGTTGGGGAGACTGTACCTATACAATTTTGATGTCGTGATCTAAGTAAAATATACTGATCACATATACTGAATGGACATTCTCCAGATTAATCTCTCAGATGGCACGATGGTCTGCTGAGGACACTTGGTCTGAGATCAAGGTGGAAATTTGTGTTTGAAACTGGAGACGCTGATTGATTGTTATATGAGAATTTCACGTCTGTTTTACTTGGGAAAAGGAGGAGGCAGGTACAGAATTCAAGAAGATGGACTGGGAAGCTCTTGACCAGATTGATGTAAGATGTGAGCAGGGATTGATGTATTGGCTGGTATAAAATTGGACCAATCCCCAAGTCCAGATCAGTTACATCTCAGGCTGCTGTTGGAGACAAGGGACGAAAGGCGCTGATGCAAATGTTTACATAGAATCTGGTCACAGGTGAGGGGTCTGAGGACTGGAGAAAACCCTTTATAGTGTGTTTCAGATCAGTGTTAAAGAAAATTTTGCGCAAGGTATTTGGTGTTAGAAGGCTGTTTGTGTGACTGGAGACCGGTGTACCCTGATATACCACAGTGATCAGTGCTGTGTCCGTTATTACTTGTGGTATTCATAAATGGTGCAGGTGTGGATGTAGAGGGGGAGTGGGAATGTGATAAGTAAGTCTGAGTTTGATACAAAGATTGACCGGGTGGTTGGCAGTGAGGAGGAATTTCTTATGTTACAGTAAGATACAGATGGAATGGTCAGATGGGTGGATCAATGGCAGATGGAATGTAACTCTGATAACTCTGGTGATGCACTTTGGCAGAAGGAACTAAATGGGGAATACGCAATGAATTGTAGCACACAAGAAAGCTCATAGGGAGCTTTTCCACACATTCTTGAATGTGACGTAGGAGCATAAAAGGTTACGTAAAAGTCAATGGAAGCAGTAGGTATAACCTTTACTCATCGAGGCATACATTACAAGATCTATGTAGCACTTTGGTGAGGCCAATATGGAATAATGTGTGGAGTTCTGGGAGCCACATTACAGGAAGTATGTGATTATTCTGGAGGGGGGTACAGAGATTCACCTGGATGTTTCAATGATGGAGCATATCAGTTATGGAGAGAGGCTGGATAAGCTCGGATTGTTTAGTTTGAATGAGAGAACGCTGAGGGGGACGTGACACAGTAGTATAAGATTACGAGGGACATGGAGAGGGTAGATAGACAGCAGCTGTTCCTTTTAGTCAAAGGGCCAAGAACAGGGGAGCACACGTTTAAAGGGAAGGTTTACGAGTCGTAAGTTCATGGAATGCCCTGCCAGTAGCAGTGGTGGACTCTCCCTCTTTATGAGTATTTAAGCGGGCATTGGATAGGTATATGGAGGATAGTGGGTTAGTGTAGGTTAGGTGGGCTTTGATCGGCGCAACATCGAGGGCCGAAGGGCCTGTACTGTGCTGTATTCTTCTATGTTCTATGTTCTATGATTTGAGGTTTAGAGATGATTCAGGGATTGTTTTTCACCCAGAGGGTCATGGGATCTAGAATGCACTTCCTCAGTGGGGGCAGTTATCATTGGTCACCTCACAACCATTAAAAATTATTTGGACGAGCAATTGAAGTGTCATACCATTCATACTACGGGACTGATGTAGGAAATTTGGAATAATATAAATCGTGCTGTAGTTTTGATGGTACAGAGTCTATGCTTCTGTGATTGTATGGCTGTGGAAGGTCAATCATTGAACAGCTTAAGACAGGAACTAATGGGCTTTGGAAGAGTGGAATGTAAAATTTTCTCAACATACAATATACCAAGGTGAAATGTTGGAGAAGATAATTGTAGCTTCCTTACAGTCCAAAGCCAACGAATGGAGAACAGGAAAATGGCAGACGATGAAGCATCTACTTCAGTTCTGCCTTCATGATAGGATATTAAAAAAATGCTTCCAAACAATTCGAGGTCTACTGAGAAAGGATGGAAATACAATCAAATCACTAAGTAAGCAGTTTTGGAGAAATTATTTGTACTGAAATCTGACAAAACCCCATGGAATGATAATCTATATCTCTGATTACTAAAGGAGGTGGCCGTGGGAATAATGGATACTCTGCTTGCCGTCTTCCAAATTCCAGGTGATTGAATTGACAGATTTGAGAGCAGCAAATGTAATCCTAATATTTCTAAAGGAGGCAGGGAGACAGCAGGGAATTACAGTCTGCTTAGCACAAAAGAAGCAGTCAGGACAATACAAGAGTCTATTCGAAAGAATGCTTTGCCAGGGAACTTTGATAATTATGTTAATTTGAAAGTAATGAACATGGATCAAGTCAATACTAAATTATTAAAGCAATAGATGCTATGCATTTGATTTTTCAGAATCATTTTTGATGATGTCCCAAGTGTAGTGTTATGACAATACTACTCCTTTAGCAAGGTTATGCTGTCCTTGTTTTTTTTCATAGCAGTCTTCAAAGCAGCGAATCCGAAGAGTCTGGGTTTGACAACTTGGGAATGCTTTCAAGTCTAAAATTAAAACACATACAATGAGGAGCGAGCTTTGCTAGATCCGGTCCTGTGTAATGAGACAGGAATAATTAATGACCTCATAGTTAGGAATCAACTTGGAAGGAATGATGAGAGTATGGTTGAATTTAAAACACAGATGGAGAGTGAAGATAAAATACCAGGGTCCTATGCTAAAACGAAGGAGACTGCAACAGAATGGAGGGAGGACTTGGCAAATGTCGACTGGAAACAAATACTTTATGGTGAGAGTTGACGATCAGTGGAGGATTTTCAAAGGATTTTTTCAAAGTCCTAAGCAAAAGTATATTCAGTGAAAAGGAAAGACTCTAAGAAAAGGGGCAGTCTGCCGTGGGTGTCTAAGCAAATACGCAAGGTTATCAAATTGATAGAGATGGAATGCAAAGTGGCCAAGAACAGCAGGAACCTAGAAGATTGGGAAAAGATTAAAGGTCAACAGAAAGCCACGAAAAAAGCTATAAAGTAAAGTAGGATAGAACACGAGAAAAAAAAAACTAGGACAGAATATGAAGACAGATAGCAGATGATTCCCCAAATATATAAAATGAAAATGAGTGGCTAACTTTAATGTTGGTCCTTGAGAGGATAAGAAGGAGCATTTAGTTACAGGATATGATGAAATGGCTGAGGCATTGAACAGGTATTTTGTATCAGTCTTCATAATGAATGACACACATAACATGCCAGTGATCGTCGAAGAGATGAAGATTCTAGATTAGAGTGGTGTTGGTAAAGCACAGCAGTTCAGGCAGCATCTGAGGAGCAGAATCATCGACGTTTCGAGCAACAGGAATGCTCTTTCATCAGGAATACTCTGAACTGTTGTGCTTTACCAGCTCCACTCTAATCTAGAACCTGGTTCCCAGCATCTGCAGTCCTCGATTTTACCAAAGAGATGAAGGTAGGTGAGGACTTGTGAACAATCATTATAATCATTATTACAGAGTAGGTAGCATTGGGCAACCTAATGGAGTAATGGAGCGAAGGTTAGACGAATCCCCTGGCCCCGATGTAATGTATCCCAGGGTACTAAAAAGATAGCAAGAGAAATAACAAGTACACTTCTGGTAATTTTCTACAATTTGCTGAACTCTGGGGCAGTCCCAGCAGATTGAAAAACAGCAAATGGGACGCCATTGTTTAAAAAGGCAGGTAGATAAAAATTGGGGAATGACAAACCAGTTAGCTTATTCTGAGCAGTGTGGAGGATGCCTTGACTGTATTATCAAGGAAGAAATAGCAAGGTATTTTAATAGAAAACGGCCCATTGCACAGATGCATCATGGGTTCCTGAAGGGCAGATCATGCTTAACAAGTCTTTTGGAAATCTACGAAGACATTACGAGCAAGATAGACAACGAGGCAGCAGTGGATGTGATGTATCTAGGTTTCAAAAAGACTTTGACAGAGTGCCACATAGTTGCATAAGATAAAGATGTATGGCGTTACGACTGAAGTATTAACATGGATAAAAGATTGGTTGACGAACGAAAAGCAAAGAGTGGGTATAAATGAGTGATATCCTGGCTGGCAATCAGTGCTGAGTGGTGTGCCTCAGGGATCAGTGATGGGGTTGCAATTATTCACAATTTATATAGATGACGTGGAGTTGGGAGCATGCGTGGTTGGACAAAGTTTGCAGATGGCACAAAGATGAGTGGCAGAGCAAAGTGTGCAGAGTACTGTGAAACTTTGCAGAGGAAAATAGTTACATTGCATGAATGGGTAAAGGTCTGGCAGATGGACTAAAATGTTAATAAATATGAAGTAATTATTTTGTTAGGAGTACCAGTAAAAAGGATTATGATTTGAATTGTAAAAAGATGCAGCATGCTGCTGTGCAGAGGGACCTGGGTCTCCTTGTGCATGAATCACCGAAGGTTGATGTGCAGGTACATCATGTAATTAGGAAGGTAAATGGTATTTTGTTCTTCATTGCGAAAGGGGTTGAATTTCAAAGCAGGGAGGTTATGTTGCAGCTGTACAGGGTGCTGGTGAGTTCATACCTGAAGTATTGTGAGCGGTTTTGGCCTCCTGACTTGCAAAGCGATGTACTGGCAGTGGAGGTGGTGCAGAGGAGATTCACTCTGGTGAATCTGGAGTTGAGGGGGTTGCCTTATGAGCAGAGACAGAGTAGATCAGCATTATATTCTTTGGAATTTATAAGAATGAGTGGAGGATCTTATAGAAACATAAAAAATATTACGAAGGGAAGAGGTAAGAAAAAAGTAGAGAGGATGGTTCCACTGGCAGGTGAAGATAGGACAAGATGGAATAACCTCAATATTAGAGGGAGCAGATTTAGGATTGAATTGAGAAAGAATCTCTTCACCATAGGCTTGTAATTCTATGGAACCCCCTGTCCAGTGAAGTAGTTGACGCTACTTCAGTGAATGTTTTTCGAGCTGAGATAGATATGTTTTGAGCAATGAAGTAAATTACGGATACAGTGCGAGTGCGGGTAAGTGGATATGAGTCCACGAGTCGATCAGCTTTGATGTTACAGAATGGCTGAGCAGGTTAGAAGGACCAGGTGGCCTACTCCTGCTCCTAGTCCTTCTGTTCTTATGAAAGGGGAGTGGCCAGTCCTCTCAGCGCAGACCCTCTGCTTTGATTTGTTTGGACTGATTTTTCACAGACTGGCTGTTTACTGAAAGCAGGCAGCCAGTTGTGAAGCTATCAGGCCAAAGAAGAAGGTCCATGCTGATGTTGTCAATACTAGGATTGGAATTGGCACGCTGCCCAGTGTACATAGACCCACCAAGTGAGTATATGTAACATTGAAAAGGACCTGGATCTCCCTGTACACCAGTCACTCAAAGCATTATTGGAGCAACTGAAAGCAGTTAGCAAGGTAAATGATGTGTTGACCTTCATTTCCGGGGAATTTGAGTCCAGGCATAAGGGTATCTTATTACAGCTCTACTTGACCTTGGTGAGACCCCATCTCGAACATTGTGCAGTATTATGTGCAGTTTTGGTCTCCTTACCTAATAAAGGACAAACCTGACACTGAGGGAGAGCAGCAAAGAATGACCAGACTGATCTCTAGGATGACAAATTGTTGTGGGAGCAGAGTTTGGGGCGACTGAGTCTGTATTCCATGTGGTTTAGGAAAATGAGTGGAGATCTCAGTGAGATATATAACACTCTGACAGGGCGAGATATATTGGAAACAGGGATGATAATTCACCTGGCTGGGACGTCTAAAACAAGCGGCCACAATATTAGGTACGGCCAGGGCACTCTGCATTGAGATGAGAATAAATGTCTGAACTCACAGACTGGTGAATCTGGGAATTCTATGCTACACAAGCCTGTGGAAGCCAAGGCACTGAATTTCGTTAAGTATTTCTTGACACTAAAGGGACGAGGTTGCAGCAGAGGTTTGGTGTGGGGAGAAAGGATCAACCATCATTATATTGAATGGGAAAGCAAAATTAATGGACTGAAGTTCCTAATTCATATTGTTCCAATAATTAATCACTTCAAAGGATACACAGTATGCAGTGTTTGTGAAAAAAAAATTGAAGATATGTTAGACCAAAAACTAGAATGGGGGAGGCTCAATGTGTTGAATGACCTATTCCTTTCCTACTGTTTCTGTGCAGTCTGTGGGAAAACTCTGTAAATGTGTCACAAGCTCTCAGCTGTTAGGAAGGAGGCATCTGCTGGATCAACAGGACTGTGTTTCCCATTCCCTTTTCTGATACCGAGACTGGTGCTGGGTGTTCTGTCCAATTTTATTCATTAAGGGCTCGGAACAGTTTGATACAATAGAAGGTCTTGCTTGTCATTTTAGAGACCGTTGAAGAGATTGCTACATGTCTGTCGTCTGGAGGCACTTTTCGGCCAGAACAGGAAAGCAGGGGAGATTCACTCCCTGAAAGTACGTTGGGAAGGCAATTGGTGTTTCCAATCGACATTGGCTTTAAGGTCATTGTTAATGACAGCAGATTTTAGATTTCGATATCTTATTAGTTGATGTTAACTTCCACCCGCTGCCAGATCATTAGCCTGGTCTGGATTAGTAATACAATGACATTTCCACAACAGCACCATCTCCACATGGGGACCAATCGGAAACCACACTGAGCAGATAATTTCTGTGCTGCTTGACAGCTCTGTCAAAAATAACTCACATCATTTTGTCTATCGTGATGGGACTGAGGGGGTGGTAAATGGTCAGATTGTAATTATTCTTCTCTTAAGGGACTGGACATAGTTGAGGAATTTTGCACGTTGGCAGGGAGATGTCAGAGTTGGAGCTAGAATGAAACAGTTTCTCCAGGGACACGGCTTGTTATGCAGCACAAGTCTTCAGTCCTATTGCAGAAATGGTGTCAGGGCCCATTGCCTTTTTCGTACGTACTGTGTTTCTTCATGTCAGGTGCAGCGAATCGAATTGGTTGGAGACTGGCATCTGTGATTCTGTGGGCATCATCTAAGGAACACTTCTGGCTGAGGATGGTGCAGAAATTGCATACTGTCTTTTACACTGATGTGCAGCAAAGTTCCATTCTTTCGGGGAATGGTAAAGTAATAACCTAGTGGTATTGAGCTGTTAGTCTAGCGACCCAGGCAATGCTCATGTGACCTGAGTTCGAATACTGCCACAGCAAAATGGTGGAATTCAAATCCAATAAATATTTGGAATTAAGTGTCTAATGATGGTCATGAAACAGTTGCTGATTGTGTGGGAAACCCATCTTGTTCGCAGATGCCCTTTCGGGAAAGAAACTGCCCTTCATTCCTGCTCTGGCCTACTTGTACCTCCAGACCCACAGCAATGTGTTTGACTCTTAACTACCCTCTGGGTAATAAATGATGACCTACCCAGCGACACAATCCGCTTCTTTCGTCAGTTGTTTTATAGTTCAACTCCATTTCTAACTGGCTGTGGCAGGACTGCAGAGCTTCGATCTGATCTGTTTGCTTTGTAATCATATCGTCCTTTCTATCAGAAGTTAGTCCTGCTGTTGGCAATGTATGTGAGTAGTCAAGTGTGGTAGCTTTAAATGGGTTGTCATCAGTTTTAGGTCCACACAGCTCTGACCCTGGTATGTTCACCTACACTCGTGACTGAAACATCATTCAGCTTAATGGGAATAATGGACTGAGGAATTATCCTGGGCAAAAAGTTACAGATTATAACTCAGTACAATTCTCCTTCTGTCCAACTGTGATCTACACTATTACATGAATTCCCGGGTTTGAGCTGCAGTTTCTGCAATGCAATTCTGCTGTCTGTCGCCCAATTCATACCGAGACCCATTGACCCATACCCCGTGAGCTACTCTGGTTTCTGATCTGGTAGCACTTCCATTTTCATATTCTCATTCCTCTGAGCATTTGTTTATTGTTTCACACCTCTTACTTGTCATGTTTTTCAAAACTTCAAACATATTCCGTGAGGTATCACCATGGCTCAGTGTTTAGTGCTGATGCCTCATCGTGCTAGGGACCCAGGTTTGATTCCATCCTCTAGTGACTGTCTTTATGGAGCTTGCGCATTCTCCCTGTGGGATTCTTCTGAGTGCTTTGGTTCCCTCCCACAAACCAAAAATTTCCAGGTTAGGTGCATTAGTCAGGGGTAAATATAGGATAAGAAAATGGGTGTGCTTGGTTTACTCTTCAGAGGATCGGTGTGGACTTGTTGGGCTGAAGGACCTGTCCCACAGTGTAGTGATTCTAATTCTAACATTCATCTGAACGTTTTCCCTTGCAGTTATGCCACTTTCGGTGTTTAAATTGAATGTGCTTCACTCTGCTTCTGTCCATGACTTTCATTAATAACTCTGTAGTGTCAATGATTCCAGTCATATGTAGTTTCAGAACCAAGATATTTGTGCATCTTTTGTTATTTTACACTTCCCAGTGTACGGGCAATCCAAGAGGGTCAGGACATTTGAGCAGCTTTGACATATACCTTTGAACATGTTCAAAACCAGAAATTTCAGGAGAAAGTCAGCAGGTCTGGCAGCATCTGTGCAGACAGAGAAACAGAGATGTCGTTTCAAGTCCAGCGTGGCCTTTGTTCAGAACTGAAAAGGGCTGCTTAATGCCTTGGCAAAAGTGGATGAGGGATGATAGGAAACAGCATGTGGAGACACAATGGCACAGAGGAATGGGCTTTTAATTGTGCTGAAAAATAAACAGATATAAAATTGGTGTAAATTAAAGTGTACATGGCAGACATGGGTTGTCTCTATTGAGTGCAGGATAAATAAGACACAGATGAGATCATTGGGAGGCCAGGAAGTAGAATACATGAAAAATGGGGAACAGCCATAATGGAGTCAGGCTGTGAATTTGGAATTGTGTATTAACTCCTGCAGGCTGTTATACATCAAAGTGTATAGTGCGGTGTTACTCGAGCTTGGGTGGTGTTTCATTGGAACATTTCAGCAGCTCAGGAATGAAATCTTAGGGTGAGTGCAAGGTCGTTTATTGAAATGGGAAGCAAAGAAAGGCTCAGAGTCATTCCTACAGAGTGAAAGTGGTCCTCGAACAAGTCTCTGTTTGGTGTCCCCAATGTAAAGGAGACAGCATTGTGAGCAGCAATGACAGGAGACCGGATTGAAAGAGTAAAAGTGAAATGTTACTTCACCTGGAAGGTGTATTTGGGGTCTTGGACAGTGGGGACGGAAGAGGTGAATGGGCATGTGTTGCAGCTTCTGTAATTGCATGGGAAGGTGTCATGGGGAGTTGGGAAGTGTTCGGGATGATGGACGGTGTTACAGAAGAAATGGTCTCTGTGAAATGCCGTCAGTGGTCGCGAGAGGAAGATGTGTTTGATCGTGCTGTCCCATTGGAGATGGTGGAATGGTGGAAGATGTGAATGTGGATTCTAGTACAGTGAGGACGAGGGGAGATCTATCATTGTTCTGGTAAGGAGGGGACGGAGTGAGGACAGAAGCGCGGGAGATGGGATAGTCACAGCTGAAGGTCCTGCCCACCGGAATTAGCGGATTTCTGATTTGAAGAAAAAGGAGGTCACATCACAGGCAGTTCACTGGAGTGTGGCGTCATCAAACGGAAACAACAGATACGGAGAAACTGGGAGAATGGAGTCAGCCTTCGCTGATCATGTGTACAGCTACATGGAGAAGTCCCCCCTGAATGATTGAAAAGAACCAGACATCTAAATTGAGGTTTTCTGTCTCACATCTGATCTGAAGCGGGATGTGGAAGTAAACCCAGAGGAAGGTCAGTGGGTATACCTGGGCAGACATTCAAGCAGATATCCAATAACGCTCAGAAATTGTTGTTTCTGTTCAAAAAGAAGGACTCGATTAGAAGATGTACCACCCATGGTTGACAAGGATACTATGATGAGCATGAGTGTAGGGCCAGATTTAGGATGTTTATTTCAGGGACCATAAGCAGATGCTGGGCATAACTTTCAACTGTGCTTCCTGAATGCCGCCCCCCTAGAAACCCCTGTCATTGCTGTTCCATCCTTTTCCCTGCTCCTCTCCCCTTCCTGATTCCAGGTTTTCCATCTCAAATTACAGAGCACATTCTCTCACATTATTGTCCCTCCCCACTTCACCTGAAGCTCTTTGATCCAGTCTACCTTCCCTGCACTGGCATCAATCTGCGTTTTGTGCTGCCACCTTGCCTCTAGTCTGAGTGTTGCTTGGCCTATTCATTCATGCTGTCTTAGACCTCCCACTCACATCTCATTCCAGAAAGTTTCAGTCTTGGAGTAAACCGTATTGAAACACTATTCTCCCTTTGCACTGAATTCACATTGTGATCCCAAATCCAAAAAGTACACCCAGCCTTCATCTCACTCTGCTATAGGTGCATGCTGACCATATGGTATAAGAATTCCTTTTTTTTTACATAGAACTGGTCAAACATACGTTTTCCCTGTAGAGATCATCACCCCCTTTAAATAAAGGAATTTGTTTGCTTGACGTCTTATTAGCGCTAGTAAGAGTTTCCTGCTGCCCTAGTATTGTAACATGCAGAAAAACAAATCACATTATGAAGTTTGGCCTGAGTGTTGTTTTCCTGTCATTTTTAATACTCTTACAAATTTGCAGTGCTTATATTTAAATGCTTGCTCTTGAAGCTAGAATCAGATGGAGTGTCGAGGGGTGACATTCTAGAAGTTTTAATATCATGGGAGGCATGGATAGGGAGAATAGCCAAGGTCCTTTGAGAGGATAGGAGAGTCCAAACATAGATGACGTCGCTTTATGGTTAAAAGGAGGAAATTTAAAAGGGACAAATGGACAACGTTTTCACACAGAGGGTAATTTGCTTATGGAATGAACTGCCAGAGGAAGATGCAAGTACAGCTAAAACATTCAAAAGACATTTGGATAAACATATAAATAGGAAATGTTAAGAAGCATGTGGGCCAAATGCAAGCAGATGAGACTAGTTTAGTTTGGAAAGCCTGGTCAGCATGGACAGGTTGGACCAAAGGATTTGGTTGTGCGCGATATGACTGTATGAATCTAGAAAGTAAGAAAAAGGGGAGGAAAGGATATGATGTAAGAAAACTGGCAAGAAATATAAAAGCAAGCAGAGCAAGCTTTTCTGTGTATAGTAAGAAAGGTCAAGATGAATGTATGCCCTTTGGTAGAAATGAAGTCAGGAGGACGTTTGGAGTGTATGCCTAGACAGAACAGACAGATAATTTACCCCAGAATTTTATATCATTCCTCACATTAGAAGGCACTGTAAGTATTTCAATGATATAATCAAAATAGCAATAGGAGGGAAGTTCTTAAACTGCCTCGAACAAAAGGAACAAGGCTTTTCAATAAACAGATAAGAGTAAGGGTACGCAGGTCAGCAGTAATTCACAGTTGGTTTAAAAAGCGGCGGTTACAGAGAGACTGGTGTTCCTGTGAGAAATATTTTATAACGCCTTGGATTGCAGGAATGTTCCAGTGAAACTGAAGACCCTACAATGTGGCGCCTCTTTTCAAGAAAACAGCGAGACTGAAAGCAGTAACCATTTAGCCTCAACATTATTGTTGGGAATCTGCTCAAGTCTATTATTAAGGAAGGAATTGCAGGGCATTTAGAAAAGCCTCACGCACAGTCAACATGGTTTTGTGAAAGGCGATCTATATTTTGCCTGTTAAATCATGCAAAGTTATTTTTCTGGAGATCCCTGAGAATGTAACAAGCGGACATGATAAAGGGGATCTCGTAGATACGAGGCTTTCTCGAGATTTTTCATAAGGTTTCACGAAATGAAACTTGCTACACAAGACAGAAGCTCATAATTTGACAGCTAATATGTTAACATGGGATGACGGTTGGTTAACACATAGAAATCGGACTGTCAGGGTTAATGGATCTTCCTGATGAAATCTATCTGCTGGAGTATCACAAATATCAGTCCAATGCAAGATTTAGTTACAATCTATACTGAAAGCCGGATCTGAGTGCAATATATATCCGAGTTTGAGGATGACACTGAGAACCAAAAGGCAGGCTGTAACTTAATGGAGAGGACACCCACAAAAGGAACAGTGTAAAGGGATGGGATTGCTTTTGTGTCTGAAACATAACGTCAGCATGCTGATGCAGCAAATAACTAGGTTGGTTCATTCGGCGGGTTCCTGAAATGAAAGGGATTAATTATTGAGTACATCTAAAATGGTGAGGCGTTTATTCATTGGAGTTGAAATGAATGTGGACGATATTACTGAAACGGACAAGATGCAGAGGGGGCTTGACAAGTTAGCTTTCGAGAATGTGGATCAATTCCAGGGCAGAGAGTCGAACTCACGGTTGTAGATGCAGAATAAGGGTTATCCATTTCAAACTGAGATGCAAAGAAACATCTTCTTTCAGAATGTAGTGAATGCCTGGAATTCCCTAACCCAGAGGTTGTGGAGACTGGGTCACTGAATGTATTTACAGACTGGCTGGATTGTGTTTTGACATATCAGCGAGTTGAGGGATACAACGGGTTAGCGGGAAAGTGGAGTTGAGCCCTGAAGTAGATCAGCCATGTTCTTATTAAAAGACAGTGCAGGCTTGAGGTTCCGAATCGTCTGCTCCTGTTTCTATTTCTTAAATTGTTATGTTATTCTTCTGGAAAGTAGTTGGTTATTTTCCTGAAAATTGTGTTATACGATGTTGCATTCAGGGAGAGCAGAGATTTATTTGAGCTAACGCTGGATGCGGGTACAGGGCTGTATTCACAGCAAATCTGGATCTGTAACATGACCCACATCTGGAGCAGAAGTTAGAGACGGGAAACCTGAAAAGAGGGATTGGGGTGCGGGTCAATACCTGGCTCAGCCTGGATTTTCCAATTACATTTCCCAAACTACATCTAACCATCGGGGTGGCCTCGATTTGCCCCTGTGTAGCAGGTCCGAAGGGCTAAATGGAACATCAGAACATAAGGCTGAGGGACACGAGTGGGACGTTCGGCCCTTTGACACTATTCCATCAGTTAATAAAGTCGTGGCTCATCTCATTGTTGTCCCAGCTGCACTTTTCTCTCCAAGCACCATTATCCCTGATTCAACTTTCTATGGAAAATCAGATGAAGCCAGCCTCAATATAATATAAAGCTTCAGCGATCCCATACTTCTGGGAAGGAGAATTCCCACGTGAATAAATCCCCACTTTGTGAACTTCTCCTCACTACGGTTCAGATGAGGTTGGAAGGTGTCACTGTTTCGTTTTCTAGTCCCACTCCTTCACTACCCACATCACATTTTAAATGAGACCCGGTTGGTGATATGGCCGATGACAAAAGTCTTAGACTCGGTCTGGTTCAGTGATAAGAACAAGTCTAGCAGATTTCTTTAGTCAGACACACAAGCAACGTGTATAACTAATGGAGGAGCATGGCTGATCTGTGTTTCACACTGCTGCCTCACATCTCCAAGGAGCTGGGTTCAATTCCAACCTCGGGCGTCCTGTATGTGGAGTTTGAACATTCTCCTTGTGTCTGTGTGGGTTTCCTCCCAGTGTTCCAGTTTCCTTCCACAGTACAAAAATGTGCAGATAGAGTGGATTGGACATGCTAATTTGCCCATAGTGCCCAGGGATGTGCATGTTAGGTGGGTTAGTCTTGCGAAATGCAGGGTTACATGGATAGGATGGGGGGCAGGTCTGGCTGGGATGCTGTTTGGTGGGTCAGTGTGGATTTGATTGGTAGAATGCCCACGGTTGAGGTTCGAGAACAATGGCAAGAAGTTTGGACTATACAAATACACAGTCGATATCTACCTGATACACTCTGCTGAAGGTTTTGTATGTTTCAGTAAGATCACCTCTCTTTCTATGAGTAACCATAATATAAGGCCTTCATCCTGGAATACATTAAGTGAAACATCGCTGAACTGCTTCCAATATAATTATATCCAACCTCATGGAAATAGACAAAAATTAACCTCACACCCAGGTGAGGAAATTTTTTTTGTTTTCTCAGTGCTATGAGTTTTTGGAACTCTCTTCCCCGCAGGCCATTGGAGGCAGAGATATTGAATATCGTTGAGGCACAGATGGAAGATTCATAAATAACAACAGAGTCAAGGATTTTCAGGGAATGGGCTGGAATGTGCAGCATGGGGAAATATTGACAATCGTACAAAATGACATTGCTTCACAACATCCGGCAAAACGAGATGGTAATCTAGAAAACATTTTAAAATGCTAACAGTGATAGAACAGAGTTCCAAGGGACCATAAGACTGCTCTGTCATTAGAGAGAGACCACTTGTGGTCGTTTAAGCTGAGGGTCACCACGCCTTGGGTGATGGGTTGAGGGTGAGACAGCGGTAACCTCTGTCAGTGTGGTGAATTGAACCGGCGCTGTTGGCCACCATCTTCATCGCAAACCAGCCGTCCAGCCAACTGAGTGGGAGACAGTGTAACTGTTCCAGACAGAAACAGTCACAGACAAAGGGCAAGAGAAACTTTCATAACAAGGAAAAAGGTATAATTCAGATAACAGTCAAAATAACGAAAGAGGGTAAAAACGTCATCTGCTGGAAATTGTATTTTATAATGAGACAAGTATTTCAAATCTGTCTTTGGCTGAATACGGTAAGGTGAGAAACTGAAATAACAAAAATTATGATGTGTGATTGGATATCGATAACCATAAAATACGTGTAGATTTTTGATCGCTCTGTGTAAAATGTGCTTACCATTACATTGATGGAGAAAGATGATGGAATATATTGTTGGGAGAGTGCGTCCCCTTGGGAAATGCCCTCAAGCAGGCGCTTGAAGAAAACCGGGGTAAAAGTGCCTGAGTGTTGTCTGCTCAGTGACAGGAACCCAGGCGGTTGAATGACTGGAAATTCATGTAACATGGAACTGAGAAAAGCATCAGATCAGCCACAATCTTCTTAAATGCTAGAATGCGTCTGAAGGACTGAATGGCCACATGGTTGATTTGAATTGCATGTGATTTGAAAACTGTACAACTTTGTTCCTTCCCCTTCTGTGTTACATGCTGAAAATGGGAATTATTTGGAACACTAACTTGAACATTCCAAAATCAGCATTCTTCAGAATATTCTATCAACATGTGGGAATATTGCAAAGGCGAGAGAGAGAGAGAGAGAGAGAGAGAGAGAGTGTGTCTGTGTGTGTGTAAGAGAGAAGGCTTTGCATGCAATAGTGAGAGTAGTGGACCATGAATCGTGTTCAACTGTCGCTGCTATAACAGATAAACAGTGAGTGTGAGGGAGCAGGGAGAATACAGTGACCCTTATCCTGACAGAGTGGGGAAGGTTATTGAAGCTTGTCCTGTATTGCTGAACATTTCTTCAGACAGCAGATACTGCACTGAGCTGGTTGGTGAGCTCAGACCATGCTTGGTGGGTCTGGTGGTGTGGCCCCTCTGGGAAGAGAATGGTCCCCCTCTGTACTAGCCCATCCACCAGGAGTTCCGTGTCCCTGTCGACAAACCGTGGTGTAATTGCCCCATATCTGCCATGCTCGGGGTAAACTGTGCAGGGCAGCTCTAAAGTGAGAGAGCTCAATCGTGTGTTCATTAGCTTTTTAAGATGGCACCAGTGCCAGGGATCATGGAATATCGGGGCATCCAGGCGATCGTGAGTAACTCCAGCCATGATGGGTGGGATCGGGCTGGCATTGAATGACAGGGACACCATGGGGTGGCTGGATAGTTAATGAGGTTAGTTCGATATGATAGTACCAGGAAACTAGCTCAGCCTCGTGCAGACAAACCATCTGTCACACTAATTGAAAATCGCACAAAGATAAATTACTGTTATATTCAGCCCAATGAGTCATAGACTCTGCTGTGCCCACTTTCAGCTACAGAGCTGTAGAACAAATACTCATTCAAACTGTCCATCATCTGAACTCACACCAATATCCGGTTCACCCATCAATCCTGGGAATACTGGCTCATGTTGCAGGGTACTGTTGAAATAACTTCATATCTGCATGCTGAAATGTGTGATCTTCAATGAAGTATTCTCTCAATCTCCCTCTCTCTTTTTCCCAAAGTTCTTTTGTTTGTTGTTATTTAAACTGATTTCCCCACCATCTCTCTCTGGCAATGATTTTCATACCCACAGCACCCGTTGTCAAGGCACAATGGAGATATGGAACTGTAAATGGATGGGAGCTTCACATCCTTTCACTTCCAGTATGGGCTGCAAGTTTCCTCACGCTGGGCAGTGATTTAACACAGTGTTACTGAACAATGCACTGGGGTGGTGTGCACAGCTCTATATGCTGGGAGGGCAACTGCTCCCGGTTTACAGACCAATTCACTGCTTGTCGCTGTACAGCTACCCATACTGAACAGAAACCTGTTTATAAAGCAAGACACTGGTGTGGGCTGCATATCACCCCATGCTGGACAGACCGTTTCATCTGGGTTACTGAATCCGTGTGGTCCGTGCTGGTCCCCATGTTGGACAGATAGCCAGTGACCTGGTGAGACTTATGCAGTTTTCATTCCTGGAGAGATTGCTGTGTTGTACTAGGCCTCGTCTGCACAGTGCTCCATCCTAGACAAATTGCTGGGTTGTCCTGAGCCGGGTCTGTACAATGCTCCATCCTGGACAGATTGCTGTGTTGTTCTGAGCCTGGTCTGCACGGTGCTCTGTGCTGAGCAGGTATCTTATCTAGGTTTATACGTGTCTGGGCTAGATCTGTGAAGTGGATTGAGTATCCGGTATAATTCTTTATCGAGCTATCACTCCTTCAGCTTGGCGCAGTCCGCTGTTAAACCCCGTATTTCTGCAACATGTTGTCCATTAAGTAATTATCAAATTAAAACATGAATATCTGTCCTTCTTGCGATGCACATGGGCTGACATACCTGAAAATATATGAGGAAGGTTGTCTCAACCCGAATGTTTTCTTATTTTAAAGATAAGTATGAGATGCTCTCTTTCAGATGCAATTCGCTTGGTCAAAATATTCGACATTCATCAAAATACAATATATTCAAACACCGTCGATAAAATACAACAAAAGCAGGAACAACTTGTAATAACTTAATTCTATTGGAATACATAACAGAATAATACATTATTTAACTGCTATAAAGTAACTACTCCAAAATGGCAGCATTCAATACACACCCACTTTTCACAAAACTAATTCAGGAAACAGATTGTCTCAAATGCAGTTCTCCAATCCAGGAGGAACGAACATTAAAAGACAATTCTGAGAGAAATCTCAGAGCGAGAGTGCAGCAATCGGGAGAAATCTCCTGCCTTCCAACCCTACTGAGACCCCAGCAATAACTGGCAAAAGGTAAAACTATAAATCCTGCTTCTATGAGAGTTTGGTCATCGCTCCACAGGACCAGGCTGCAGCTTCAAAGACCACAAGGAATGGAGTTTATCTACGCCATCTATGGCACTGCAGGAGAGTCTCAAAAATGCCTAATCCCACCGAAACCGTTAAATGATGGTAAGATAAATGTCAAAGTTAAACATAAATAAATAAAACGAAAGTTTGCAGCAGGCCTGGTGATCAGTCATAGACGGTCTCGGGAACACAGCAATTCCTACCCTGCCAAAACACAGTAAAATCATCTAGCCTGTAAAAAGAAAGCATCATCTACTCTGTCACCTCGAACTTTACAATTGGAGACGTGCCATTCACCCAAGAGTCAGCGATGTCAATACCCCACCCAGACGAAGTATTATTGAGATCTACAAGGGATGCAGTGAAATGGGTTAACTGGAGCTGTTTGTTCAGTGACTATGATTGATGTCAGTCTCCATTGACCCTAACTGTGTCACTGGAGAGTTTCCCTCATCCATAATTAAGGGGCTTCTTTGAACCTGTTGTCCCGTAGTATCAGGGGCAGCATGATCCTCAACATGACAGGGATCAGCAGCTCCAGAGAGAGGGAGAGGAACTGAATCAGAACAATAGACTGAAATGTTACAGCAATGGATCAGAATCTGAGAATATTACATTCGATTATCACTACAATGAACGGGAGTTTATCTTTGGGTCTTTACTGGCTTTCTCAGGATTGGCCATCGTTAGAGTTGCAGATCGAAGCTGTACTGAGGATTATTCAAGCTGGTTACTACCCCATACTCGCTATTCTTGCTGTTCCTGTTAAGTCTATCCCTGTCAATTCTATAAACTATGGTGAAAATCATTGCTAATTCTGTTATTTATATTTCGCAAAGACGTAGAGTATTTTATTCAGTTTCAGTCACAAACTCCACTTCCTTTAAATTAATTTCAGACTCTTCACTCATAAATATCTCAGAAGGAACATGACTGTTCACAACTTCAACCTTACTTTTGCCATGTTCTGTTTTATGTCTCGGTATTCCCTCTGTCATCGAATCTGCCCACACCCAACTCGATAATATCCCCAGTCTCGACCTTTGCCTCAATGCTGTTGCTGAATTAAACATCATCTAGCCCTTTGTTAACTTCAGAATTTACGGCACCCGTTGTATTCTGACCGCGCTACCCGTGACAAATATTTTGACCACAAACTTGTTGCCATCACTATAGGTACTTGACAACAGGTACTCTGTATGTGATTCATAATGTCACTGCACGTGTAATTCAGATGCAAAGGTGATGACTCTAAAGGCTTTGTTTGAAATCCTACCATAGCAGATGACTGAACTTAAAGTCGAATGACAAAACTTGGAATGAAATTTCACTGATGGTAAAAATAAACAATCAGGATTTCTTTTAATATTTCACTGATAGCCTTTGGTAACGAAACTTAACATTATTGCCCGGTCTGGACTAAGGGTGACTTCAGTTCCACAATAAAATAGTTGGCTCCATGTTGTCTTGACAAATGGCCTCACAGTCAAGGGCAATTAGGATGGACAACACATGCTGCCCTTGCCAGTGGTGCTGACATACCATGAAACAACACCATTAAAGGTGAAATAAACCAATGAACTGTGGGTAATGGAGATCTGAAATAAAATTCTCTAGTGTCCACAGAGAGAGATACAAAGTAAAAGAAAACAAAAGGATTGCTGATGATGGACATGAAGGAAAATAGAATGGGAAGCTATTTTAACATTCCTGACTTTCCCATGTTCCCAAATATCACGTCCATTTAAGTATGTCCCTGATTAAAGTGAGTTATGTTCCCTCTGTCTCTTTTCTCTGAGTGTGATGATCTATTCCATTGGCAATACTGGTGCTGTCCTGACAGTTGCTGAGATACAGAAAAAGATAATGTTAAAGTGTCAAATGCTTCTTTGGAGAGAGGAACTGTTACTGTGGTGCTTTACAGAGATGCAACCACTTTCTCAGCCAGGAAAAGAAACTAAGGAGAGGGAGGCATTTTCAACACTGAATGGGTGCACCATGTGTGTGGGGCATTGACTTGCTGCTGTCATTAGAAAGTCAGTGGATTTTCTGTGGATGGTGTTCTCAGGTTTGTTTTGTCAGCTGCTGAGTTCATTCATGGAGACCCGAGGGTCTGGTGATCGCACTCTGGACACTGCATTTACAGAGTGTCTGGGTCCATGGAAAACAAATGGAGCGAAGACTACACAGAAGGGTAGCTCTGGAAACAAGGAGGAGCAAAGTACTGCACTTTCCTTCCTGGGATTTCCAGGAACATTTGTCTAAGCTGGACCCATTGAGGTGTAAAATGTGAAACCAGCTTGTCTCAGACATGAGGTGCTCACTGAGCTGTGTCCTTCCTTCAGTATAACCTGTAGCCTCACACCAGGGACAGGACTGTGCTGACTCTCACCATGACTTTACCTGTTTTAATTCTGGAACTTTCCAGGCAGGAGTGGGAAATGTATCCACCATCTCTGAAGTGTAGTCCTCCGATGCATAACGAGCTGACAGAAGCCACCTGCCTGCTGAGAGGATCGCATTGGTTCCATCTCCACAGGGGAAGGTACAGAAACCAACTTCCAGATATACTAGAGAGAAGGTGAAAATGAGGAAATGCAGGAAATTAGAATTAATGCAGGGTATCCTTTTGGAAATCTAATTGAACTGAAGTTTCATAAGTTGCTGCATCTGATGAGTTACATCCCAGAGTATTGAGGAGATGAAAACAGAGCTAGTGAAAAAATTGTTGATTATTCTTCAAGGCTAGTTAGATTCTGGAAAGGATCCTGCAGACTGGAAAACAACTATTGAAAACAAATATTTAAAACAGGACGGAGAGGGAAAACAGAAAACGAAATAGCTTGATGTTAGCTGTGAGAAAATAAAAAATCATTGGAACCTTTTATAAGGAACGTGACAACTAGACACTTGGAAAATAATGATATGATTTGGTAGAAACGGCCTAGATTCAGGAAAGGGAAATGGTCGTCGATAAACCTTTTTGTGGAGATTGTGCATTATGCCATCGACAATTGAGAACCAATGGGAGTGGACTATTTGAGTTTTTAGAAGACGCTTGACCTGATTGAATACAGGTGAATGGGGAATGTGAGAGCCCATGGGTATGTCGGGGAGGAATATATACCATATGGATTAAACATTGGTAATGGAGATACGAGAAAAATACTGTTTTTCTCTGGACTGAAGGCTTGATGGGTGGCAGCAGGATCAGTGTTTGGGCAATAGCTGTTTCCAAAGTATAACAATGATTCAGATGTACATTTATATTTATTAAATGGTGAGAGATTGGGAAGTGCTATTGTTGAAAAGGGCCTGGACGTCCTTGGTCACAATTCGCAAACAGAATTCTTATGGGGCAGGAAGTAAGTGATATGTGGCTGTTCATGCAAAATAATTGAATCACCAGAGTTAGAACATCTTTCCCATTGGTCGATTTTTGTTGAGAGGGTATTTGTTTAGTCTGCTTTATAGATAATGATCTCCTTGTCACCGAGACAGCACAAAGGAGTTTTACCAGCTTAAACCCTGGCATGATGAGTGAGTGACCACGCAGAGTGAGTGCAGTGACTATGTGCTTAATGTGTAGGGCTCTGAGAAAATAAAAAGCTGAAACCTGATGATTATGGACGGATATTAATTCTGTCCCAAACAGCTGAATAGTGTGAAAATTCCATACTTTTCATGATTCCCGATAGTTTACATGCATCTGCAGAGCCCCATGTCGATTGACAGAGAGCTACAGGCTCTGAATGAACTCGGGACACTTGAATGCACAGTTAGTGTTTGACACTGCATTGAATGTCACTTTGTGCACAATCCTGTCAGCAGCTACTATAACTTTATTTTGAAAGGGTTAGTCATTCCCCACCAGCTTCTGACCCCCATGGCGACCATGGGTCTGCCTTCTTGGAGATTGAAAGCAATTATTTGGAAAATACTTTAAAAAGGTTGGCTTCATTTCGAATGCCAGAAAACCATGTTGAAGTAACACTTATGTACTATGAGTAATTAAGTCATGTGGATCAATTTGGAGCAGTCTGTCTGTGCAGCCCCTGCTCCATTTGTTTGCAGCGTTAACACATCTCTGACCCTTTCCTGTTCCTGTGTTAGTGGCTTGAGAAGCTGAATGACCTCTTCCTGTTCCTTTTTAATGACACTGGGAGTAAAATGGTCTCTTTCTGATCCTTTTTAAGTGGGTGTGGGAGTGAGCAGATTCCTTCATTTCCTGTTTTATAGGCAGGAGGGACTGAATGGGCTATCCCTCTTTTTGCTCAGTAGTTTTGATGGGCTGAATGGCTTCCTCATATTCTTGTGAAACCAGATTGAAGTGCTCAATGTGCTCCTCGTTTTACTGTGGAAATGTACAGTGCTGTAACATGAATGTTACCCAGATTTTAATAGCACAATCTTGAATGTTGTCCAGGTCTACTTGCACATGGACACAGACTGCTTCAAGAGCTGAAGAGGGACAACTTGTTCTAAACATTATGTAAACTTCAGTGAATATCCCCACTTCTGCTCAGTTTTGACTAAATGGACTGAACGGCCTCCTTCCAAACTGCAGGATTCCCCGCTGACAAACAGAAGATGCCTGGGCTGAGGGAGCTACCTTGTGGATCTCCTGCAGAGATGCCCCATGGCCGAGATGATTGATGCCCACCAATGGTAATCATCTTCCCTTGTGCCGTGAATGACTCCAAACAGTGGAGAGGTCACAATCGATTCTCATTAAGTGTGATTTTCCTCAGGCTCCTTGATCTCATCCTCAGTCAAATACTGCCTTGAGTTCAGGGCCAGTCTCTCTTACCTGAGCCCCTGTGTTCCCTCTATTGCTCATATCAATAGGTCATGATGGAGAAGCAGAGAATGTTTTCTTCAAACAGAGGGTAGTGAATGTAAGGAATTCTCTTACACAGAGAGTTCGGGGAGCTAGGTCACTGAAAGGGACCGGTGGTGTTACGCAGGGAGTGGCTCTCGGACCCCTACTCTTTATTATTTCTATAAATGACTTGGATGGGGGTGTGGAATAGTGGGTTAGCAAGTTTGCCAATGACACAAAGGTTTTTGGAGTGGTACAGAATGTGGAGGGCTTTTGTAGGGTGCAACGGGACATTGATGGGATGCAGAGCTGGGCTGAGAAGTGGCAGATGGAATTCAAACTGGAAAAGTGTGAAGTGAATACCTCTGCAAGCTCGAATGTGAATGCAGAATACATGGTAAAAGACAGAATTCTTGGCAGTGTGGAGGAACAGCGCGACTTTGAGGTCCGTGTCGACAAATACCTTAAATATGCTCCCCAAGTTGATGGTGTGGTTAAGAAGGCATATGGTGTGTTGGCTTTCATTAGCAGGGGGATTGAGATTAAGAGCCGTGAGGTTATGCTGAAGCTCTATAGAGCCCTGGATAGACCACACTTGGAATATTGTGTTCAGTTATGCTCATCCCATTCTCGGATGGATGTGGAAGCTTTAGACCAGAAACTTACCAAGATGCTGCCTGGACTGGAGGGCAAGTTTTATGAAGAAAGCTTGAGGGAGCAAGTGCTTTTCTCATTGGAGGAAAGAAAGATGACAGGTGACTTGATAGAGGTGTGCAAGATGATGAGAGGCATAGACAGAGTGAATAGTTAGCGACGAGGGCAGAAATATCTATCATAAGGGGTCATAATTTTAAGGTAATTGGAGGAAGGTTTAGGGGAGATATCAGAGGTAGGTTCTTTAGACAGAGAGTGGTGGGTGTGTGGAATGCACTGCCAACAGTGGAAGTAGAGTCAATTACGTGAGGGAAACTTAAGTGAATCTTGGATAGGCATATGGAAGAACATGACTATCATGTAGGATAGTCTGATCATAGAGTCGGATAAGCGGGTGGCACAACATCGAGAGTCGAATGCCCTGTACTGTGTTCTACTGTTCTTTGTTCTGTGTTCAATGGAAGTGCTCATAGAGGTTGGAGACGGATTTTGATGTATCAGAGAGGTGAGGGGTAAGAAGCCATGATCTTAGTGAAAGGCAAGGCAAGCTTGGGAGGTGAACGACCTGCCTTTGTTTCTGATATTCTCACATTCTGTTATTGGATAATTAGATTAGATTAGATTAGATTAGATTAGAATAGATTAGATTAGATTAGATTAGATTAGATAAAATGAGATTAATTACAGGAAGGTACCTTCCTTAAAGGTCTGTTATGGGATGTTGCAGTCAAGGAGCCCAGAAGACTTTGTGAGCCATCTCTGGGTGAGGTATGGGGGCTGTATTCACAGTGAATCTGGGTCTACCAACAAATGGAGCACAAGGGGAAGCTCTGTAAAGAGAAATGACGGATCGCTTTCATATCCAGCCTGGGATTTCCAATTACAATTTCCAAATCTCCCAAACCATGTGTGACAGTCATGAGGGAGTGAATGTTCTCCTCTGTTTCTGTGCACCAGGTGATCTCTCACTCTCGCCCAGTCACACTCTCGCCCACTCTCTCTCTCGCCCATTTTCTCTCGCCAACACTCTCTCTCGCGCACACTCTCTCGCACACTCTCTCTCACGCACTCTCTCTCTATCGCCCACTCTATCTCTTGCCCACTGTCTCTCTCACCCACTCTCTCACTCTCTCCCACTCTCTCTCTCACCCTCTCTCTCTCTCGTCCACACTCTCACTCTCTCCCACTCTCTCTCTTGCCCACTATCTCTGTTGCCCACTCTCTCACTCTCTCCCACTCTCTCGCTCCCACTCTCTCACTCTCGCCCAGTCTCAATGTCATCCACTCTCTGTCTCGTCCACACTCTCTCTTGCCCACTCTCTCACTCTTTCCCACTCTCTCTCTCGCACATTCTTTCTCTCGCACTCTCTCTCAGTCTCTTCCACTCTCTCTCTCTCGTCCACTCTCCCTCTCGTCCACTCTCTCTCGCCCACTCTCTCCCTCTCGCCCAGTCACACTCTCGCCCACTCTCTCTCTCACCCACTCTCTCTCGCTAACACTCTCTCTTTCGCACACTCTCTCGCACACTCTCATGCACTCTCTCTCTTTTGCCCGCTCTCTCACTCTCTCCCACTGCCTCACTCTCGCCCACTCTCTCTCACCCAATCTCTCTCACCCACTCTCTCTCGCCCACCCTTTCTCTCTCTCGCCCACTCCCTCTCACCCACTCTGTCTCACACCCACTCTCTCACTCCCACCCTTTCTCTCGCCCACTCTCTCTCGCCCACTCTGTCTCACCCACCTCTTCCTCGCCCACTCTTTCTCTTGCCCACTCTCTCTTGCCCACTCTCTCTCGCCCACTCTCTGTCTCTCGCCCTATCTCTCTTCCCCACTCTCTCACTCTCTCCCACTCTCTCTCTCTCGCGCACTCTCACTCTCGCCCACGCTCTCTCGCCCACACTGACATTCTCGCCCAGTCACACTCTCACCCACTGTCTCTCTCGCAGACTGTCTCTCTCGCCAACACTCTCTCTCGTGCACACTCTCTCTCCCACACTCTCTCCCGCCCACTCTCTCTCTTGCCCACTCTCTCTCGCAAACACTCTCTTGCCCACTCTCTTTCGCCCACTCTCTCACCCACTCTCTCTCTCGCCCACTCCCTCTCGCCCACCCTTTCTCACTCTCGCCCACTCTCTCTCACCCACTCTGTCTCACACCCACTCTCTCACTCCCACTCTTTCTCTCGCCCACTCTTTCTCTCTCTCGCCCACTCTCACTCACCCACTCTCTCTCTTGCCCACACTCTCTCTTGCCCACTCTCTCACTCTTTCCCACTCTCTCTCTCGCACATTCTCTCTTTCGCCCTCTCTCTCAGTCTCTTCCACTCTCTGTCTCTTGTCCACTTTCCCTCTCTGCCCACTCTCTCTCGCCCACTCTCTCACTCTCACCCAGTCACACTCTGACCCACTCTCTCTCTTGCCCACTCTCTCTCGCCCACTCTCTCTCGCCCACTGTCTCACTCTCGCCCAGTAACACTCTCGCCCACACTCTCTCTCGCCCAATCTCTCTCGCCAACACTCTCTCTCGCGCACACTCTCTCGCACACTCTCTCTCGCGCACTCTCTCTCTTTCGCTCACACACTCTCTCGCCCACTCTCTCACTCTCTCCCTCGCTTTCTCTCACTCTCTCTCTCTCGACCACACTCTCACTCTCTCCCACTCTCTCCCTTGCACACTCATTCTCTCGCACACTCTCTCACTCTCTCCCACTCTCTCGCTCCCACTCTCTCACTCTCGCCCAGTCTCAATCTCACCCACTCTCTGTCTTGTCCACACTCTCTCTCGCCCACTCTCCCTCTGCCCCCTCACTCGCTCTCGCCCACTCTTTCTCTCGCCCACTCTCTCTTGCCCACTCTCTCTTGCCCACTCTCTCTCGCCCACTCTCTATCTCTCGCCCTCTCTCTGTCTCGCACACTCTCTCACTCTCTCCCACTCTCTCTATCTCGCCCACTCTCACTCTCGCCCAGTCACACTCTCACCCACTCTCTCTCTCGCACACACTCTCTCTCGCCCACTCTCTTTCGCCCACTCTCTCTCACCCACTCTCGCCCTCTTGCACACTCGCTCTAGCCCACGCTTTCTCTCTCTCGCACACTCTCTCTCACCCACTCTCTCTCTTGCCCACTCTCTCTCACCCTCTCTCTCTCCCTCTCTCTCCCTCTCGCCCACTCTCTCTCTCGCCCACTCTCTCTTGCCCAATCTCTCACTCTCGCCCACTATCTTCCTATGCCCACTCTCTCTCTCGCTCACTCTCTCTCGCCCACTCACCCTCTGCCCCTTCACTCAATCTCGCCCACACTCTCTCTGCCCACTCTGTCTCACCCAAACTCTCTCACTCCCACTCTTTCTATCGCCCACTCTCTCTCACCCATTCTCTCTTGCCCACTCTATCTCACCCACTCGCTATCTCGCCCATTCTCTCTTTCACCCACTCTATCACTCTCTCCCACTCTCTCTCTCGCCCACGCTCTCTCTCGCGCACTCTCTCTCTCTCGCCAACTCTCTCTCTCGCCCACACTCTCTCGCCCACTCTATCACTCTCGCCCACTCTCTCGCTCCCACTCTCTAACTCTTATCCAGTCTCAATCTCACCCAGTCTCTGTCTCGTCCAAACTCTCTCTTGCCCACTCTCTCGCTCTTTCCCACTCTCTCTCTCCCTCTCTCTCAGTCTTTTCCACTCTCTCTCTCGTCCACTCTCTCTCTCGCCCACACTCTCTCGCCCACTCTTTGTCACCCCCACTCTCTCTCGTCAACTCTCTCTCACCCACTCTCTCTCTTGCCCACACTCTCTCTCGCACACACTCTCTCTCTCCCTCTCTCTCTCTCACCCACTCTCTCGCCCATACTCTCTCGCCCACTCTCTCACTCTCGCCCAGTCACACTCTCGCCCACTCTCTCTCTCGCCCATTCTCTCTCGCCAACACTCTCTCTCAAGCACTCTCTCTCTATCGCCCACTCTATCTCTAGCCCACTGTCTCTCTCACCCACTCTCTCACTCTCTCCAACTCTCTCTCTCACCCTCTCTCTCTCTCGTCCACACTCTCACTCTCTCCCACTCTCTCTCTTGCCCACTCTCTCTCTCGCCCACTCTCTCACTCTCTCTCACTCTCTCGCTCCCACTCTCTCACTCTCGCCCAGTCTCAATCTCACCCACTCTCAGTCTCTTCCACTCTCTCTCTCTCGTCCACTCTCCCTCTCGTCCACTGTCTCTCGCCCACTCTCTCTCCCTCTCGCCCAGTCACACTCTCGCCCACTCTCTCTCTCGCCCGCTCTCTCTCGCTAACGCTCTCTCTTGCGCACTCTCTCTCGCACACTCTCTCTCGTGCACTCTCTCTCTCTCGCCCACTCTCTAAATCTCTCCCACTGCCTCACTCTCGCCCACTCTCTCTCACCCACTCTCTCTCTCGCCCACTTTCTCTCGCCCACCCTTTCTCTCTCTCGCCCACTCTCTCTCACCCACTCCGTCTCACCCACACTCTCTCACTCCCACTCTTTCTCTCGCCTACTCTCTCTCGCCCACTGTCTCTCACCCACTCTGTCTCACCCACCTCTTTCTCGCCCATTCTTTCTCTCGCCCACTCTCTCTTGCCCACTCTCTCTTGCCCACTCTCTCTCACCCACTCTCTGTCTCTCGCCCTCTCTCTCTTCCCCACTCTCTCACTCTCGCCCACTCTCTCTCGCCCTCTCTCTCAGTCTCTTCCACTCTCTCTCTCGTCCACTTTCCCTCTCGCCCACTCTCTCTCGCCCACTGACTCAATCTCGCCCAGTCACACTCTCGCCCACTCTCTCTCTCGCCCACTCTCTCTCTCATCCTCTCTCTCTCACGCACTCTCTCTCTCGCACACTCTCTCTATCGCCCACAATCTCTCGCCCACTCTCTCACTCTCGCCCATTAACACTCTCGCCCACTCTCTCACTCTCTCCCTCGCTTTCTCTCACTCTCTCTCTCTCTCGACCACACTCTCACTCTCTCCCACTCTCTCCATTGCCCACTCTTTCTCTCGCACACTCTCTCACTCTCTCCCACTCTCTCACTCCCATTCTCTCACTCTCGCCCAGTCTCAATCTCACCCACTCTCTGTCTCGTCCACACTCTTTCTAGCCCACTCTCTCTCTTGCCCACTCTCTCTCGCCCACTTTCTTACTCTCGCCCAGTCACACTCTCGCCCACTCTCTCTCTCGCCCAGTTTCTCTCGCACACTCTCTCTCGCGCACTCTCTCTCTCTCGGCCAATTTCTCTCACCCGCACACTCTCTCACCCACTCACTCACGCGCGCCCAGAAACACTTTCGCCCACTCTCTCTCTCGCCCACTCTCTCTCGCCAACACTCTCTCGCGCACACTCACTCGCACACTCTCTCTCACGCACTCTCTCTCTCGCCCACACTCTCTCTCGCCCACTCTCTCTCTCGCCCACTCTCTCACTCTCTCCCACTCTCTCTCGCCACTCTCTCTCGCCCACTATCTCACTCTCGCGCCGACACACTCTCACTCACTTTCTCTCTTGCTCACTCTATCTCGCCAACACTTACTCTCGCGCACACTCTCTCACTCACCCACTCACACTCTCCCTTACCCACTCTCTCTCTTGCCCATTCTCTCTCTCGCCCACTCTCTCTCTCCCTCTCCCTCCCTCTCGCCCACTCTCTCTATCGCCCACTCTCTCTCGCCCAATCTCTCACTCTCGCCCACTATCTTCCTATGCCCACTCTCTCTCTCGCCCACTCTCTTTCGCCCACTCACCCTCTGCCCCCTCACTCACTCTCGCCCACACTCTCTCTGCCCACTCTGTCTCACCCAAACTCTCTCACTCCCACTCTTTCTATCGCCCACTCTCTCTCACCCACTCGCTATCTCACCCACACTCTCTTTCGCCCACTCTATCACTCTCTCCCATTCTCTCCCTCGCCCACACTCTCTCGCCCACTCTATCACTCTCGCCCACTCTCTCACTCCCACTCTCTCACTCTCGCCCAGTCTCAATCTCACCCACTCTCTGTCTCGTCCACACTCTCTCTTGCCCACTCTCTCGCTCTTTCCCACTCTCTCTCTCGAACATTCTCTCTCTCGCCCTCTCTCTCAGTCTCTTCCACTATCTCTCTCGTCCACTCTCTCTCTCGCCCACTCTCTCTCGCCCACTCTTTGTCACCCCCACTCTCTCTCGCCAACTCTCTCTCACCCACTCTGTCTCTTGCCCACACTCTCTCTCGCACACTCTCTCTCTCCCTCTCTCTCTCTCACCCACTCTCTCTCGCCCACTCTCTCTCTCGCCAATAATCTCTCGCCCACTCTCTCACTCTCGCCCAGTCACACTCTCGCCCACTCTCTCTCTTGCCCATTCTCTCTCGCCAACACTCTCTCTCGCGCACACTCTCTCGCACACTCTCTCACGCACTCTCTCTCTATCGCCCACTCTATCTCTTGCCCACTGTCTCCCTCACCCACTCTCTCACTCTCTCCCACTCTCTCTCTCACCCTCTCTCTCTCTCGTCCACACTCTCATTCTCTCCCACTCTCTCTCTTGCCCACTCTCTCACTCTCTCCCACTCTCTCGCTCCCACTCTCTCACTCTCGCCCAGTATCAATCTCACCCACACTCTGTCTCGTCCACACTCTCTCTTGCCCACCCTCTCACTCTTACCCACTCTCTCTATCTCGCACATTCTCTCTCTCGCACTCTCTCTCAGTCTCTTCCACTCTCTCTCTCTCGTCCACTCTCCCTCTCATCCACTCTCTCTCGCCCACTGTCTGCCTCTCGCCCAGTCACACTCTCGCCCACTCTCTCTCTCGCCCAATCTCTCTCGCCATCACTCTCTCTCGCGCACACTCTCTCGCAAACTCTCTCTCGCCCACTCTCTCACTCTCTCCCTCGCTTTCTCTCACTCTCTCTCTCTCGACCACACTCTCACTCTCCCCACTCTCTCCCTTGCCCACTCTTTCTCTCGCACACTCTCTCACTCTCTCCCACTCTCTCACTCCCATTCTCTCACTCTCGCCCAGTCTCAATCTCACCCACTCTCTGTCTCGTCCACACTTTCTCTCGCCCACTCTCTCTCTCGCCCACTCTCTCTCTCTCGCACATTCTCTCTCTCGCCCTCTCTCTCAGTCTCGCCCACTCTCTCTCTCTCATCCACTCCCTCTCTCACCCACTCTCTCTCGCCCAATCTCTCAGTCTCGTCCAGTCACACTCTCACCAACTCTCTCTCTTGCCCACTCTCTCTCTCTCGCCAACACTCTCTCTCGCGCACACTCCCTCTCTCACCCACTAACTCTCTCTCTCGCCCACTCTCTCTCTTGACCACTCTCTCACTCACTCTCTCTTTCGCACAGTCTCTCTCTCGCACACACTCTCTCTCACCCAATGCCTATTGCCCACTCTCTCACTCTCACCCGCTATCTGCCTCTGCCCCTTCTCTCTCTCACCCACTCTCTCTCGCCCACTCTCCCTCTGCCCCCTCACTCACTCTCGCCACTCTTTCTCTCACCCACTCTCTCTTGCCCACTCTCTCTCTCACCCACTCTCTATCTCGCAGACTCTCTCTCTCGCCAACACTCTCTCGCGCGCACACTCTCTCTTGCACAAACTCTCTCGCCCACACTCTCTCTCGCCCACACTCTCTCTCGCCCACTCCCTCTCTCGCCCACTGCCTCACTCTCGCCCACTCTCTGTCACCCACTCTCTCTCTCGCCCACTCTCTCTCGCCCACCCTTTCTCTCTCTCGCCCACTCTCTCTCACCCACTCTGTCTCACCCACCTCTTTCTCGCCCACTCTTTCTCTCGCCCACTCTCTCTTGCCCACTCTCTCTTGCCCACTCTCTCTCGCCCACTCTCTGTCTCTCGCACTCTCTATCTTCCCCACTCTCTCACTCTCTCCCACTCTCTCTCTCTCTCGCGCACTCTCACTCTCGCACACTCTCTCTCGCCCACAGTCTCATTCTCGCCCAGTCACACTCTCACCCACTGTCTCTCTCGCAGACTGTCTCTGTCGCCAACACTCTCTCTCGCGCACACTCTCTCTCCCACACTCTCTCTCGCCCACTCGCTCTCTTGCCCACTCTCTCTCGCAAACATTCTCTCGCCCACTCTCTTTCGCCCACTCTCTCACCCACTCACTCTCTCGCCCACTCTCTCTCGCCCACCTTTTCTCACTCTCACCCATTCTCTCTCACCCACTCTGTCTCACACCCACTCTCTCACTCCCACTCTTTCTCTCTCTCGCCCACTCTCTCTCGCCCACTCTCTCTCGCCCACTCTTTCTCTCTCTCGCCCACTCTCTCTCACCCACTCTCTCTCGCCCACACTCTCTCTTGCCCACTCTCTCACTCTTTCCCACTCTCTCTCTCGCACATTCTCTCTCTCGCCCTCTCTCTCAGTCTCTTCCACTCTCTCTCTCTCGTCCACTTTCCCTCTTGCCCACTCTCTCTCGCCCAGTCACACTCTCGCCCAATCTCTTTCACGCGCACTCTCTCTCTCGCCCACTCTCTCTCTCGCCCACACTGTCTCTCGCCTAATCTCTCTCGCCAACACTCTCTCTCGCCCACTCTCTCACTCTCGCCCAGTAACACTCTCGCCCACACTGTCTCTCGCCTAATCTCTCTCGACAACACAATCTCTCGCACACTCTCTCTCGCGCACTCTCTCTCTTTTGTCCACACACTCTCTTGCCCACTCTCTCACTCTCTCCCTCGCTTTCTCTCACTCTCTCTCTCTCTCTCGACCACACTCTCACTCTCTACCACTGTCTCCCTTGCCCACTCTTTCTCTCGCATACTCACTCACTCTCTCCGACTCTCTCGCTCCCACTCTCTCACTCTCGCCCAGTCTCAATCTCACCCACTCTCTGTCTCGTCCACACTCTCTCTTGCCCACTCTCTCACACTTTCCCACTCTCTCTCTCGCAAATTCTCTCTCTGGCCCTCTCTCTCAGTCTCTTCCACTCTCTCTCTCTCGTCCACTCTCCCTCTCGCCCACTCTCTCTCGCCCACTCTCACTCTCGCCCAGTCACACTCTCGCCCACTCTCTCTCTCGACCACTCTCTCTCGCCAACACTCTCTCTCGCGCACACTCTCTCGCACTCTCTCTCTCGCGCACTCTCTCTTTTGTCCAGTCTCTCTTTCACTCACTCTCTCTCTCGCCCACTGTCTCTCGCCAGCACTCTCTCTCGCCCACTCTCTCTCGCCCACTCTCACTCGCCCAACTCTCTCTCTCTCGCCCACTATACCCCCCTCTCACTGTCTCACCCCCAATCTCTCACTCCCACTCTTTCTCTCGCCTACTCTCTCTCGCCCACTCTCTCTCGCCCACTCTCTCTCGCCCACTCTCTCTCGCCCACTCTCTCTCTTGCCCACTCTCTCGCCCACTCTCTCTCTCTATCAGTCTCTCTCTCTCGCCCACTCTCTCTCTCTCGCCCACTCTCACTCTCTCTCTCTCGCCCACTCTCTCTTTCGCCCAGTCTCACTCTCACCCACACTCTCTCTCGCCCATTCTCTCTCTCGCCCACTCTCTCTCTCGCCCACTCTCTCTCTTGCCACCACTCTCTCTCGCATACACACTCTCTCTCTCTCCCTCACTCTCTCACCTGCACACTTTCTCACTCGCGACCACTCTCACTCGCTCTCTCTCTCTCTCTCACGCCCACTCTCTCTCACCCACTCTCAGTTAGGCCCAGTCTCACTCTCACCCACTCTCTCTCTCGCCCACTCTCTCTCACCCACTCTGTACCACCCCCACTCTCTCACTCACACTCTTTCTCTCGCCCACTCTCTCTCGCCCACTCTCTCGCCCACTCTCTCTCTCTCCCTCACTCTCTTTCTCTTACCCACTCTCTCTCTCACCCACTCTCTCTCGCCCACTCTCTCACTCTCGACCACAATGTTCCTCTGCCCTCTCTCTCTCTCTCCCCCACTCACCCTCTGCATCCTCACTCACTCTCGCCCACTCTCTCTCTCGCCCACTCTCTCTCGCCCATTCTCTGTCTCACCCACTCTCTATCTCGCCCACTCTTTCTCACGCCCACTCTCTCTCTCGACCACTGCATCACTCTCGCCCACACTCTCTCGCTCACTCTCTCACTCTCGTCCACTATTTCCCTCTGCCCCCTCTATCTCTCGTGCACTCACTCTCTCGCCCACTCACCCTCTGCCCCCTCTCTCACTCTCGCCCACACTCTCTCCCTCGCCCACTCTCTTTCACCTACTCTGTCTCTCTCTCGCCCACTCTCTCTCACACAATCTCTCTTTCCCCCAGTCTCTCTCTCGCCCATACTCTCTCACCCACTCCCTCTTGCCCACTCTCTCACTCTCGGCCACTATCTCCCTCTGTCCCCTCTCTCTTGCCCACTCTCTCTATCGCCCACTCACTCTCTGACTCTCACTCACTCTTGCCCACACTCTCTCTCGCCCACTCTGTATCACCCAGACTCTCTCACTCCCACTCTTTCTCTCGCCCACTCTCTCTCTCTCGCCCACTCTCTCTCGCCCACTCTCTCTCACCCACTCTCTATCTCGCCCACTCTCTCTCGCCAAACTCTCTCTCACCACCACTCTCTCTCGCATACACTCTCTCTCACTCACTCCCACTCTCTCTCGCCCATTCTCTCTCTCACCCACTCTCTCTCTCGCCCACTCTCTCTCACTCACGGTCTCACTCTCGCCCAGTCTCACTCTCACCCACTCTCTATCTCGCCCACACTCTCTCTCGCCCACAGTCTCTCTCGCCAACAATCTCTCTCACCCAATCTCTCTCTTTCGCCCAGTCTCTCTCTCACCCACTCTCTCTCTCGCCCACTCTCTCTTGCCAACTCTCTCTCTCGCCCACTCTGTCTCTCCCTCACTCTCTCTCTCTTGCCCACTCTCTCTCTCACCCACTCTCTCTCGCCCACTCTCTCACTCTCGGCCGCAATCTTCCTCTGCCCTCTCTCTCTCTCCCCCACTCACCCTCTGCACCCTCACTCACTCTCGCCCACTCTCTCTCTCGTCCACTCTGTCTCACCCAAACTCTCTCACTCCCACTCTTTCTCGCGCCCACTCTCTCTCTCGCCCACTCTCTCTCTCACCACCACTCTCTCTCGCATACACTCTCTCTCGCGCACTCTCTCACTCTCTCCCACTCTCTCTCGCCCATTCTCTCTCTCGCCCACTCTCTCTCTCGCCCATTCTCTCTCTTTTGCCCAGTCTCTCTTTCACTCACTCTCTCTCTCGCCCACTGTCTCTCGCCAGCACTCTCTCTCGCCCACTCTCTCTCGCCCACTCTCACTCGCCCAACTCTCTCTCTCTCGCCCACTATACCCCCCTCTCACTGTCTCACCCCCACTCTCTCCCGCCCACTCTTTCTCTCGCCTACTCTCTCTCGCCCACTCTCTCTCGCCCACTCTCACTCGCCCACTCTCTCTCGCCCACTCTCTCTCTTGCCCACTCTCTCGCCCACTCTCTCTCTCTATCAGTCTCTCTGTCTCGCTCACTCTCTCTCTCGCCCACTCTCTCTCTTGCCACCACTCTCTCTCGCATACACACTCTCTCTCTCTCCCTCTCTCTCTCACCTGCACACTTTCTCTCTCGCGACCACTGTCACTCGCTCTCTCTCTCTCTCACGCCCACTCTCTCTCACCCACTCTCTTTTAGGCCCAGTCTCACTCTCACCCACTCTCTCTCTCGCCCACTCTCTCTCTCACCACCACTCTCTCTCGCATACACTCTCTCTCGCGCACTCTCTCACTCTCTCCCACTCTCTCTCGCCCATTCTCTCTCTCGCCCACTCTCTCTCTCGCCCATTCTCTCTCTTTTGCCCAGTCTCTCTTTCACTCACTCTCTCTCTTGCCCACTGTCTCAATCTCGCCCAGTCTCACTCTCACCTACGCTCTGTCTCGCCCACACTCTCTCGCCAACACTCTCTCTCGCCCACTCTCTCTCTCGCCCATTCTCTCTCTTTTGCCCAGTCTCTCTTTCACTCACTCTCTCTCTCGCTCACTGTCTCAATCTCGCCCAGTCTCACTCTCACCTACGCTCTGTCTCGCCCACACTCTCTCGCCAACACTCTCTCTCGCCCACTCTCTGTCTCGCCCGTTCTCTCTCTCGACCACTCTCTCTCGCCCACTCTCTCTCTCGCCCACTCTATCTCTCTCCCGTTCTCTCTCTCGCCCATCCACTCTCTCTCTCGCCCACTCTCTGTCTCGCCCGTTCTCTCTCTCGCCCACTCTCTCTCTCGCCCACTCTCTCTCACCCACACTGTCTCACCCCTACTCTCTCTCACCCCCACTCTCTCTCACCCACTCTCTCTCTTGCCCACTCTCTCTCGCCCACTCTCTCTCTCTCCCAGTCTCTTTCTCTCGCCCACTCTCTCTCTCACCCACTCTCACTCTCTCTCTCTCTCGCCCGTTCTCTCTCTCGCCCATTCACTCTCTCTCTCGCCCACTCTCTCTCTCGCCCACTCTCTCTCACCCGCACTGTCTCACCCCCACTCTCTCACCCACTCTCTCTCTCGCCCATTCTCTCTCTCGCCCACTCTCTCTCGCCCACTCTCTTTCTTGCCACCACTCTCTCTCGCATACACTCTCTGTCTCTCTACCTCTCTCTCTCACCTGCACACTTTCTCACTCGCGACCACTCTCACTCGCTCTCTCTCTCTCTCGCCCACCCTCTCTCACCCACTCTTTCTTTGGCCCAGTCTCACTCTCACCCACTCTCTCTCTCGCCCACTCTCTCTCTCACCACCACTCTCTCTTGCATACACTCTCTCTCGCACACTCTCTCACTCTCTCCCACTCTCTCTCGCCCATTCTCTCTTTCGCCCACTCTCTCTCTCGCCCACTCTCTCTCTCGCTAACTGTCTCACTCTTGCCCAGTCTCACTCTCACCGACTCTCTGTCTCGTCCACACTCTCTCTGGCGCACTCTCTTGCATACACTCTCTCGCGCGCACTCTCCCACTCTCTCCCACTCTCTCTCACCCAGTCTCTCTCTCGCCCACTCTCTCTCTCACCCGTTCTCTCTCTCGCCCACTCTCTCTCGCCCACTCTCTCTCTCGCCAACACTCTCTCGCGTGCACACTCTGTCTCACCCACTCACACTCTCTCTCGCCCACTCTCTCTCACTCACTCGCTCTTTCGCCCAGTCTCCCTCTCAAACACAATCTCTCTCTCTCACGCCCACTCTCTCTCACCCACTCTCTTTTAGGCCCAGTCTCACTCTCACCCACTCTCTCTCTCGCCCACTCTCTCTCTCACCACCACTCTCTCTCGCATATACTCTCTCTCGCGCACTCTCTCACTCTCTCCCACTCTCTCTCGCCCATTCTCTCTCTCGCCCACTCTCTCTCTCGCCCATTCTCTCTCTTTTGCCCAGTCTCTCTTTCACTCACTCTCTCTCTTGCCCACTGTCTCTCGCCAGCACTCTCTCTCGCCCACTCTCTCTCGCCCACTCTCACTCGCCCAACTCTCTCTCTCTCGCCCACTATACCCCCCTCTCACTGTCTCACCCCCACTCTCTCACTCCCACTCTTTCTCTCGCCTACTCTCTCTCGCCCACTCTCTCTCGCCCACTCTCTCTCGCCCACTCTCTCTCGCCCACTCTCTCTCTTGCCCACTCTCTCGCCCACTCTCTCTCTCTATCAGTCTCTCTCTCTCTCGCCCACTCTCTCTCTCTCGCCCACTCTCACTCTCTCTCTCTCGCCCACTCTCTCTTTCGCCCAGTCTCACTCTCACCCACACTCTCTCTCGCCCATTCTCTCTCTCGCCCACTCTCTCTCTCGCCCACTCTCTCTCTTGCCACCACTCTCTCTCGCATACACACTCTCTCTCTCTCCCTCTCTCTCTCACCTGCACACTTTCTCACTCGCGACCACTCTCACTCGCTCTCTCTCTCTCTCACGCCCACTCTCTCTCACCCACTCTCTTTTAGGCCCAGTCTCACTCTCACCCACTCTCTCTCTCGCCCACTCTCTCTCTCACCACCACTCTCTCTCGCATATACTCTCTCTCGCGCACTCTCTCACTCTCTCCCACTCTCTCTCGCCCATTCTCTCTCTCGCCCACTCTCTCTCTCGCCCATTCTCTCTCTTTTGCCCAGTCTCTCTTTCACTCACTCTCTCTCTCGCCCACTGTCTCTCGCCAGCACTCTCTCTCGCCCACTCTCTCTCGCCCACTCTCACTCGCCCAACTCTCTCTCTCTCGCCCACTATACCCCCCTCTCACTGTCTCACCCCCACTCTCTCACTCCCACTCTTTCTCTCGCCTACTCTCTCTCGCCCACTCTCTCTCGCCCACTCTCTCTCACCCACTCTCTCTCTCGCCCATTCTCTCTCTCGCCCACTCTCTCTCGCCCACTCTCTTTCTTGCCACCACTCTCTCTCGCATACACTCTCTGTCTCTCTACCTCTCTCTCTCACCCGCCCACTTTCTCACTCGCGACCACTCTCACTCGCTCTCTCTCTCTCTCGCCCACCCTCTCTCACCCACTCTTTCTTTGGCCCAGTCTCACTCTCACCCACTCTCTCTCTCGCCCACTCTCTCTCTCACCACCACTCTCTCTTGCATACACTCTCTCTCGCACACTCTCTCACTCTCTCCCACTCTCTCTCGCCCATTCTCTCTTTCGCCCACTCTCTCTCTCGCCCACTCTCTCTCTCGCTAACTGTCTCACTCTTGCCCAGTCTCACTCTCACCGACTCTCTGTCTCGTCCACACTCTCTCTCGCGCACTCTCTTGCATACACTCTCTCGCGCGCACTCTCTCACTCTCTCCCACTCTCTCTCGCCCAGTCTCTCTCTCGCCCACTCTCTCTCTCGCCCGTTCTCTCTCTCGCCCACTCTCTCTCGCCCACTCTCTCTCTCGCCCACTCTCTCTCTCGCCCGTTCTCTCTCTCGCCCACTCTCTCTCGCCCACCCTTTCTCTTTCTCTCACCCAATCTCTCTCACCCACTCTGTCTCACCCCCACGCTCTCACTCCCACTCTTTCTCTCGCCCACTCTCTCTCGCCCAATCGTTCTCTCTCTTGCTCACTCACCCTCTGCACCCTCACTCACTCTCGCCCACTCTCTCTCTCGAACACTCTCTCTCGCCCACTCTCTCTCTCTGCCCACTATGTCCCTCTAACCCCCTCTCAGTCTCGCCCTCACTCTCTCTCTCGCCCATTCAATCCCTCTCGCCCACTCTCTCTCTCGCCCATTCACTCTCTCTCTCGCCCACTCTCTCTCTCGCCCACTCTGTCTCGCCCACCCTTTCTCTCTCACGCCCAATCTCTCTCACCCACTCTGTCTCACCCCCACTCTCTCACGCCCACTCTTCCTCTCGCCCACTCTCTCTCGCCCAATCGTTGTCTCTCTCGCCCACTCTCTCTCACCCACTCTGTACCACCCCCACTCTCTCACTCACACTCTTTCTCTCGACCACTCTCTCTCGCCCAATCGTTCTCTCCCTCGCCCACTCTCTCTCACCCATTCTGTCCCACCCCCACTCTCTCACTCCCACTCTTTCTCTCGCCCACTCTCTCTCGCCCACTCTCTCGCCCACTCTCTCTCTCTCTCCCTCACTCTCTTTCTTTTACCCACTCTCTCTCTCACCCATTCTCTCTCGCCCACTCTCTGCCCTCTCTCTCTCTCTCTCCCCCACTCACCCTCTGCATCCTCACTCACTCTCGCCCACTCTCTCTCTCGCCCACTCTGTCTCACCCAAACTCTCTCACTCCCACTCTTTCTCGCGCCCACTCTCTCTCTCGCCCACTCTCTCTCGCCCATTCTCTGTCTCACCCACTCTCTATCTCGCCCACTCTTTCTCACGCCCACTCTCTCTCTCGACCACTGCATCACTCTCGCCCACACTCTCTCGCTCTCTCTCTCACTCTCGTCCACTATTTCCCTCTGCCCCCTCTATCTCTCGTGCACTCACTCTCTCGCCCACTCACCCTCTGCCCCCTCTCTCACTCTCGCCCATACTCTCTCCCTCGCCCACTCTCTTTCACCTACTCTGTCTCTCTCTCGCCCACTCTCTCTCACACAATCTCTCTTTCCCCCAGTCTCTCTCTCGCCCACACTCTCTCACCCACTCCCTCTTGCCCACTCTCTCACTCTCGGCCACTATCTCCCTCTGTCCCCTCTCTCTCGCCCACTCTCTCTATCGCCCACTCACTCTCTGACCCTCACTCACTCTTCCCCACACTCTCGCCCACTCTGTCTCACCCAGACTCTCTCACTCCCACTCTTTCTCTCGCCCACTCTCTCTCTCTCGCCCACTCTCTCTCGCCCAATCTCCCTCACCCACTCTCTATCTCGCCCACTCTCTCTCGCCAAAGCCTCTCTCCACCACCACTCTCTCTCGCATACACTCTCTCTCGCCCATTCTCTCTCTCACCCACTCTCTCTCTCGCCCACTCTCTCTCTCACTCACGGCCTCACTCTCGCCCAGTCTCACTCTCACCCACTCTCTATCTCGCCCACACTCTCTCTCGCCCACAGTCTCTCTCGCCAACAATCTCTCTCACCCAATCTCTCTCTTTCGCCCAGTCTCTCTCTCACCCACTCTCTCTCTCGCCCACTCTCTCTTGCCAACACTCTCTCTCGCCCACTCTCTCTCTCGCCCACTCTCTCTCTCACCCGTTCTCTCTCTCGCCCACTCTCTCTCGCCCACTCTCTCTCTCTCGCCCACTATGTCCCTATACCCCCTCTCACCCCCGCCCTCACTCTCTCTCTCGCCCATTCACTCTCTCCCTCGCCCACTCTCTCTCTCGCCCACTCTCTCCACCCACCCTTTCTCTCTCTCGCCCAAACTCTATCACCCACTCTGTCTCATCCCCACTCTCTCACTCCCACTCTTTCTCTCGCCCACTCTCTCTCGCCCACTCTCTCTCGCCCACTCTCTCTCACCCACTGACTTTCTTGCCCACTCTCTCTCTCGCCCACTCTGTCTCTCCCTCACTCTCTCCGTCTTGCCAACTCTCTCTCCCACCCACTCTCTCTCGCCCACTCTCTCACTCTCGGCCGCAATCTTCCTCTGCCCTCTCTCTCTCTCCCCCACTCACCCTCTGCACCCTCACTCACTCTCGCCCACTCTCTCTCTCGCCCACTCTCTCTCGCCCACTCTCTCTCTCTGCCCACTATGTCCCTCTAACCCCCTCTCAGTCTCGCCCTCACTCTCTCTCTCGCCCATTCACTCTCTCTCTCGCCCACTCTATCTCTCGCCCATTCACTCTCTCTCTCGCCCACTCTCTCTCTCGCCCACTCTGTCTCGCCCACCCTTTCTCTCTCACGCCCAATCTCTCTCACCCACTCTGTCTCACCCCCACTCTCTCACTCCCACTCTTCCTCTCGCCCACTCTCTCTCGCCCAATCGTTGTCTCTCTCGCCCACTCTCTCTCACCCACTCTGTACCACCCCCACTCTCTCACTCACACTCTTTCTCTCGCCCACCCTCTCTCGCCCACTCTCTCGCCCACTCTCTCTCTCTCCCTCACTCTCTTTCTCTTACCCACTCTCTCTCTCACCCACTCTCTCTCGCCCACTCTCTCACTCTCGACCACAATGTTCCTCTGCCCTCTCTCTCTCTCTCCCCCACTCACCCTCTGCATCCTCACTCACTCTCGCCCACTCTCTCTCGCCCATTCTCTGTCTCACCCACTCTCTATCTCGCCCACTCTTTCTCACGCCCACTCTCTCTCTCGACCACTGCATCACTCTCGCCCACACTCTCTCGCTCACTCTCTCACTCTCGTCCACTATTTCCCTCTGCCCCCTCTATCTCTCGTGCACTCACTCTCTCGCCCACTCACCCTCTGCCCCCTCTCTCACTCTCGCCCACACTCTCTCCCTCGCCCACTCTCTTTCACCTACTCTGTCTCTCTCTCGCCCACTCTCTCTCACACAATCTCTCTTTCCCCCAGTCTCTCTCTCGCCCATACTCTCTCACCCACTCCCTCTTGCCCACTCTCTCACTCTCGGCCACTATCTCCCTCTGTCCCCTCTCTCTCGCCCACTCTCTCTATCGCCCACTCACTCTCTGACCCTCACTCACTCTTGCCCACACTCTCTCTCGCCCACTCTGTCTCACCCAGACTCTCTCACTCCCACTCTTTCTCTCGCCCACTCTCTCTCTCTCTCGCCCACTCTCTCTCGCCCACTCTCTCTCACCCACTCTCTATCTCGCCCACTCTCTCTCGCCAAACTCTCTCTCACCACCACTCTCTCTCGCATACACTCTCTCTCACTCACTCCCACTCTCTCTCGCCCATTCTCTCTCTCACCCACTCTCTCTCTCGCCCACACTCTCTCTCGCCCACAGTCTCTCTCGACAACAATCTCTCTCACCCAATCTCTCTCTTTCGCCCAGTCTCTCTCTCACCCACTCTCTCTCTCGCCCACTCTCTCTTGCCAACACTCTCTCTCGCCCACTCTCTCTCTCGCCCACTCTGTCTCTCCCTCACTCTCTCTCTCTTGCCCACTCTCTCTCTCACCCACTCTCTCTCGCCCACTCTCTCACTCTCGGCCGCAATCTTCCTCTGCCCTCTCTCTCTCTCCCCCACTCACCCTCTGCACCCTCACTCACTCTCGCCCACTCTCTCTCTCGCCCACTCTGTCTCACCCAAACTCTCTCACTCCCACTCTTTCTCGCGCCCACTCTCTCTCTCGCCCACTCTCTCTCGCCCATTCTCTCTCTCACCCATTCTCTATCTCGCCCAATTTCTCTCACGCCCATTCGCTCTCTCGACCACTGCATCACTCTCGCCCACACTTTCTCGCTCACTCTCTCACTCTCGTCCACTATTTCCCTTTGCCCCCTCTATCTCTCGTGCACTCACTCTCTCGTCCACTTACCCTCTGCCCCCTCTCTCACTCTTGCCCACACTCTATCCCTCGCCCACTCTCTTTCGCCCACTTTTTCTCTCTCTCGCGCACTCTCTCTCACACAATCTCTCTTTCGCCCAGTCTCTCCCCTCCCCACTCTCTCACCCACTCCCTGTTGCCCACTCTCTCACTCACGCCCACTATTTCCCTCTGTCCCCTCACTCTCGCCCACACTCTTTCTCGCCCACTCTGTCTCGCCCAGACTCTCTCACTCCCACTCTTTTTCTCGCCCACTCTTTTTCACCCACTCTCTATCTCGCCCACTCTCTCTCACCCTCTCTCTCAGTCTCTCCCACTCTCTGTCTCTCGCCCACTCTCTCTCTCGCCCACTCTCTCTCGCCCACTCTCTCATTCTCGCCCAGTCACACTCTCGGCCACTCTCTCTCTCGCCCACACTCTCTCTCTCTCGCCCACTCTCTCATTCTCTCCCACTCTCTGTCACCCACTCTCTCACTCTCGCCCAGTCGCACTCTCACCCACTCTCTGCCTCATCCACACTCTCTCTTGCCCACTCTCTCACTATTTCCCACTCTCTCTCTCTCGCACATTCTCTCTCTCTCGCCCTCTCTCTCAGTCGCTACAACTCTCTCTCTCTCATCCACTCTCTCTCGCCCACTCTCTTACTCTCTCACACGCTCTCTCTCACCCTCTCTCTCTCTCGCCCACACTCTCTCTCTACCACTCTCTCTCGTGCCCACTCTTTCTCTCGCCCACTCTCTCATTCTCTCCCACTCTCTGTCACCCACTCTCTCACTCTCGCCCAGTCTCACTCTCACCCACTCTCTGCCTCATCCACATTCTCTCTTGCCCACTCTCTCACTGTTTCCCACTCTCTCTCTCTCTCGCACATTCTCTTTCTCGCCCTCTCTCTCAGTCGCTCCAACTCTCTCTCACTCGTCCACTCTCTCTCGCCCACTCTCTCTTGCCTACTGGCTCACTCTCTCCCACTCTCTCTCTCGCCCACTGTCTCTCTCACCAACACTCTCTCGCCCATTCTCTCTCTTTCGCCCTCTCTCTCTCCCTCCCACTCTCTATCGCCAACTCTCTCGCTCGCCCACACACTCTCTCGCCCACACTCTCTCTCACGCACTCTCTCTCGCCCACTCTCTTACTCTCTCCCACTCTCTCTCTCACCCACTCTCTCACTCTCGCCCACTCTCTCACTCTCTCCCACACTCTCTCTCGCCCATTTTCTCATTCTCGCCTAGTTTCACTCTTACCCACTCTCTGTGTCGCCCACACTCTCTCTCGACTACTCTCTCTCGCCCGCTCTCTCTCTCGCCCTCTCTCTCTCGCCCACTCTCTCACTGTCGCCCACACTCACTCTCATCCACACCCTGTGTCGTCCACATTCTCTCTCGGCCACTCTCTCTCGCCCACTCTCTCACTCTCTCCCACTCTCTCTCTCTTGCCCACTCTCTCACTCTCTCCCACTCTCTCTCTCTCGCCCACTCTCTCACTCTCACCCAGTCACACTCTCGCCCACTCTCTCTCGACAACACTCTTTCTCGCGCACACTCTCTCGCACACTCTCTCACGCACTCTTTCTCTCTCGCCCACACTCTCTCTCGCCCACTCTCCCTCTCGCCCACACTTTCACTCTCTCCCACTCTCTCTCTCACCCTCTCTCTCTTTCACCCACTCTCTCTTTCTCTCCCACTCTCTCTGGCCCACTCTCTCACTCTCGCCCAGTCTCACTCTCACCCACTCTCTGTCTCGTCCACACTCTCCCTTGCCCTTTCTCTCACTCTTTCCCACTCACTCTCACTCGCAAATTCTCTCTCTCGCCCTCTCTCTCAGTCTTTCCCACTCTCTCTCTCGTCCACTCTCTCTCGCCCGCTCTCTCTCGCCCACTCTCTCTCTCTCGCCCAATTTCTCTCGCCCACTCTCTCTCGCCCAGTCTCCCACTATCTCGAACTCTCTCTCTCACCCACTCTCTCTCACCCAATCTCTCACTCTCTCCCACTCTCTCCCTCGCCAACTCTCTGACTATCGCCCTGTCTCAATCTCAACCACTCTCTGTCTCGCCCACTCTCTCTCTCGCCAACACGCTATCTCGCATACACTCTCTCTCACCCACCCTCTCTCTCGCCAACACGCTATCTCGCATACACGCTCTCTCGCCCATCCTCTCTCACCCACTCTCTCACTCTCTCTCACTCTCTCTCTCACCCACTCTCACTCTCGCCCACTCTCTCACTATCTCCCAATCTCTCTCTCGCCCACTCTCTCACTCTCGCCCAGACACACTCTCGCACACACTCTCTCATCCACTCTCTCTTTGGCCCAGTCTCACTCTCACCCACTCTCTATCTCCAACACTATCTCTCGCATGCACTCTCTCTCGCCCACTCTCTCTCGCCCATTCTCTCTCTTTCATCCAGTCTCTCTCTCGCCAACTCTCTCTCTCTCTTGCCCACTCTCTCACTCTCTCTCCCACTCTCTCTCTCACCCACTCTCTCACTCTCGCCCATACCTCTCACTCTCTCCCACTCTCTCTCTCGCCCACTCTCTCATTCTCGTCTAGTTTCACTCTCACCCACTCTCTGTGTCGCCCATACTCTCTCTCGCATACACTCTCTCTCGCTCACCCTCACTCTCTCCCACTCTCTGTCTCGCTCACTCTCTCTCTCGCCAACACTCTATCTCTCATACACTCTCTCTCCCCCACTCTCTCTCGCCGACTCTCTCACTCTCTCGAACTCTCTGTCTCACCCACTCTCTCTCTCGCCCACTCTCTCAGTCTCTCCCACTCTCTCCCTCGCCGAATCTCTGACTCTCGCCCAGTCTCACTCTCAATCACTCTTCTCTCGCCCACACTCTCTCTCGCCCACACTTTCTCTCGCCCACTCTCTCTCTCGCCCACTCTCACTCTCGCCCACTCTCGCTCTCACCCACTCTCTGTCTTGCCCACTCTCTATATCTCCAACACTCAATCTCGCATACACTCTCTCTCGCCCAGTCTCTCTCGCCGACTCTCTCACACTCTCGAACTCTCTCTCTCACCCACCCTCTCTCTCGCTCACTGTCTCACTCTCGCCCAGTGTCACTCGTACCCACTCTCTGTCTCGCCCAGTCTCTCTCTCTCGCCAACACTCTATCGCATTCGCTCTCTCTCACCCACTCTCTCTCGCCCACTCTCTCACTCTCGCCCAGTCACACTCTCAACCCCACTCTCTCTCTTGCCCACTCTCTCTCTCACCAACACTCTCTCGCGCACACTCTCTCTCACCCACTCACACCCTCTCTCGCCCACTCTCTCTCTCGCCCACTCTCTCTCGCCCACTATTTCTATCTCTCACCCACTCTCTCTCACCCACTCTCTCTTTCACCCAGTCTCTCTCTCGCCCACACTCTCTCGCCCAATGCCTCTTGCCCATTCTCTCACTCTCGCCCACTATCTCCCTCTTCCCCTTCTCTCTCTCGCCCACTCTCACCCACCCACTCTCCCTCTGCCCCCTCACTCACTCTCGCCCACACTCTCTCTCACCCACTCTGTCTCACCCCCACTCTGTCAATCCCACTCTTTCACTCGCCCACTCTCTCTCGCCCATTCTCTCTCGCCCACTCTCTCTCACCCACTCTCTCTCTTGCCCACTCTCTCTCTCGCCCACACTCTCTCTCTCCCTCTCTCGCCCACTCTCTCTCTCGCCCACACACTCTCGCCCACTCTCTCACTCTCGCCCACTATCTTCCTCTGCCCTCTCTCTCGCTCACCCACTCTCTCTCTCGCCCACTCACCCTCTGCCCCCTCACTCACTCTCGCCCACACTCTCTCTCGCCCACTCTGTCTCACCCAATCTCGCTCACTCCCACTCTTTCTCTCGCAAACTCTCTCTCTCGCCCACTCTCTCTCATCCACTGTCTCTCTCGCCCACTCTCTCACTCTCTCCCACTCTCTCACTCTCTCCCACTCTCTCTCGGCCACTCTCTCACTCTTTTCCACTCTCTCCCTTACCGAATCTCTGACTCTCGCCCAGTCTCACTCTCACCCTCTCTCTGTCTCTCCCACTCTCTCTCGCCCAATTTCTCTCGCCCACTCTCTCTCGCCCAGTCTCCCACTATCTCGAACTCTCTCTCTCACCCACTCTCTCTCACCCAATCTCTCACTCTCTCCCACTCTCTCCCTCGCCAACTCTCTGACTATCGCTCTGTCTCAATCTCAACCACTCTCTGTCTCGCCCACTCTCTCTCTCGCCAACACGCTATCTCGCATACACTCTCTCTCACCCACCCTCTCTCTCGCCAACACGCTATCTCGCATACACGCTCTCTCGCCCATCCTCTCTCACCCACTCTCTCACTCTCTCTCACTCTCTCTCTCACCCACTCTCACTCTCGCCCACTCTCTCACTATCTCCCAATCTCTCTCTCGCCCACTCTCTCACTCTCGCCCAGACACACTCTCGCACACACTCTCTCATCCACTCTCTCTTTGGCCCAGTCTCACTCTCACCCACTCTCTATCTCCAACACTATCTCTCGCATGCACTCTCTCTCGCCCACTCTCTCTCGCCCATTCTCTCTCTTTCATCCAGTCTCTCTCTCGCCAACTCTCTCTCTCTCTTGCCCACTCTCTCACTCTGTCTCCCACTCTCTCTCTCACCCACTCTCTCACTCTCGCCCATACCTCTCACTCTCTCCCACTCTCTCTCTCGCCCACTCTCTCATTCTCGTCTAGTTTCACTCTCACCCACTCTCTGTGTCGCCCATACTCTCTCTCGCATACACTCTCTCTCGCTCACCCTCACTCTCTCCCACTCTCTGTCTCGCTCACTCTCTCTCTCGCCAACACTCTATCTCTCATACACTCTCTCTCCCCCACTCTCTCTCGCCGACTCTCTCACTCTCTCGAACTCTCTGTCTCACCCACTCTCTCTCTCGCCCACTCTCTCAGTCTCTCCCACTCTCTCCCTCGCCGAATCTCTGACTCTCGCCCAGTCTCACTCTCAATCACTCTTCTCTCGCCCACACTCTCTCTCGCCCACACTTTCTCTCGCCCACTCTCTCTCTCGCCCACTCTCACTCTCGCCCACTCTCGCTCTCACCCACTCTCTGTCTTGCCCACTCTCTATATCTCCAACACTCAATCTCGCATACACTCTCTCTCGCCCAGTCTCTCTCGCCGACTCTCTCACACTCTCGAACTCTCTCTCTCACCCACCCTCTCTCTCGCTCACTGTCTCACTCTCGCCCAGTGTCACTCGTACCCACTCTCTGTCTCGGCCAGTCTCTCTCTCTCGCCAACACTCTATCGCATTCGCTCTCTCTCACCCACTCTCTCTCGCCCACTCTCTCACTCTCTCCCACTCTCTCCCTCGCCGACTCTCTGACTCTCGCCCAGTCTCACACTCACCCACTCTCTATCTCGCCGACACTCTCTCTCGCCAACTCTCTCTCTCACCCACTCTCTCTCTCGCCCACGATTTCCCTCTGCCCTCCCTCACTCTCGCCCTCACTCTCTCTCGCCCAATCCCTCTTCCCCACTCTCTCCCTCTCGCCCACGATCTCCCTCTGCCCCCTCACTCACTCGCCCACTTTCTCTCTGGCCCACTTTCTCTTTCGCACACTCACTCACGCCTACACTCTCTCTCGCCCTCTCACTCTCTCACCCACTCTCTCTCGCCTTCTCTCTCTCTCACCCACTCTCTGTCGCCCACTCTCTCTCTCGCCTACTCTTTCGCTATCACCCACTCTCTCTCTCGACACTCTCTCTCTCGCCCACTTTCTCACTCTCACCCACTCTCTCACTCTCGCACTATCTCTCGCCCACACTCTCTCTCGCCCTCTCTCTCTCTCTCACCCACTCTCTCACTCTCTCCCACTCTCTCTCTTTCGCCCACTCTCTCTCGCCCACTCTCTCATTCTCTCCCACTCTCTCCCTCGCCGACTCTCTGACTGTCGCCCAGTCTCACTCTCACCCACTCTCTGTCTCGCCTATTCTCTCTCTCTCCCACTTTCTCTCGCCCACTCTCTCACTCTCTCGAACTCTCTCTCTCACCCACTCTCTCTCGCCCAATCTCTCACTCTCTCCCACTCTCTCTCTCGCCCACTCTCTGACTCTTGCCCAGTCTCAATCTCACCCACTCTCTGTCTTGCCCACTCTCTCGCCAACACTCTATCTCGCATACACTCTCTCTCACCCATTCTCTCTCACTCTCGAACTCTCTCTCACCCACACTCTCTCTCGCCCACTTTCTCACTCTTGCCCACTCTCTCTCTCGCTCACTGTCTCACTCTCGCCCAGTCTCACTCGCACCCACTCTCTGTCTCACCCACTCTCTCTCGGTCACTCTCTCACTCTTTCCCACTCTCTCCCTCGCCCACTCTCTCACACTCGCCCAGTCACACTCTCGCCCAGTCACACTCTCGCCCACTCTCTCTCTCGCCCACTCTCTCTCGCCCACTCTCTCACTCTCTCCCATTCTCTCTCTTGCCCACTCTCTCTCATACTCTCTCTCTTTGGCCCAGTCTCACTCTTACCCACTATCCCTCGCCCACTCTCTCACTCTCGCCCAGTCACACTCTCACCCAGTATCGCTCTCATCCACTCTCTCTCTCGCCCACTCTCTCTCGCCTACTCTCTCACTCTCTCCCATTCTCTCTCTCGCCCACTCTCTCACTCTCTCGACTCTCTCTCTCACCAACTCTCTCTCTCGCCCACTCTCTCACTTTCTCCCATTCTCTCTCTTGCCCACTCTCTCTCATACTCTCTCTTTTTGCCCCAGTCTCACTCTTACCCACTATCCCTCGCCCACTCTCACTCTCGCCCAGTCACCCTATCACCCAGTATCGCTCTCACCCACTCTCTCTCTCGCCCACTCTCTCTCGCCCACTCTCTCACTCTCTCCCATTCTCTCTCTCGCCCACTCTCTCACTCTCGCCCAGTCACACTCTAGCCCATTCTCTCTCACACACTCTCTCTTTGGCCCAGTCTCACTCTCACCCACTCTCTTTTGCCCACTCTCTCTCTTGCCACCACAATCTCTCGCATACACTGTCTCTCGCCCACTCTCTCTCGCCACTCTCTCACTCTCCCCACTCTCTCTCTCACCCATTCTCTCACTCTCGCCCAGTCTCACTCTCACCCACTCTCTGGCTCGCCCACACTCTCTCTCGCCCATTCATTTTCTCTCGCCCACTCTCTCACTCTCTCCCACTCTCTCCCTCGCCGACTCTCTGACTCTCGCCCAATCTCACACTCACCCACTGTCTATCTCGCCGACACTCTCTCTCGCCCACTCTCTCTCTCACCCACTCTCTCTCTCGCCCACGATTTCCCTCTGCCCTCCCTCACTCTCGCCCTCACTCTCTCTCGCCCAATCCCTCTTCCCCACTCTCTCCCTCTCGCCCACGATCTCCCTCTGCCCCCTCACTCACTCGCCCACTTTCTCTCTGGCCCACTTTCTCTTTCGCACACTCACTCACGCCTACACTCTCTAACGCCCTCTCACTCTCTCACCCACTCTCTCTCTCCTTCTCACTCTCTCACCCACTCTCTGCATCCCACTCTCTCTCTCGCCCACTTTCTCACTCTCGCCCACTCTCTCACTCTCGCACTATCTCTCGCCCACACTCTCTCTCGCCCAATCTCTATCACCCACTCTGTCTCACCCCCACTCTCTCACTCCCACACTTTCTCTCGCCCACTCTCTCTCGCCCACTCTCTCTCGCCCAATCTCTCTCACCCACTGACTCTCTTGCCCACTCTCTCTCTCGCCCACTCTGTCTCTCTCTCACTCTCTCTCTCTTGCCCACTCTCTCTCTCACCCACTCTCTCTCGCCCACTCTCTCACTCTCGGCCGCAATCTTCCTCTGCCCTCTCTCTCTCTCCCCCACTCACCCTCTGCACCCTCACTCACTCTCGCCCAATCTCTCTCTCGCCCACTCTCTCTCGCCCACTCTCTCTCTCTGCCCACTATGTCCCTCTAACCCCCTCTCAGTCTCGCCCTCCCTCTCTCTCTCGCCCATTCACTCTCTCTCTCGCCCATTCACTCTCTCTCTCGCCCACTCTCTCTCTCGCCCACTCTGTCTTGCCCACCCTTTCTCTCTCACGCCCAATCTCTCTCACCCACTCTGTCTCCCCCCCACTCTCTCACTCCCACTCTTTCTCTCGCCCACTCTCTCTCGCCCAATCGTTCTCTCTCTCGCCCACTCTCTCTCACCCATTCTGTCCCACCCCCACTCTCTCACTCCCACTCTTTCTCTCGACCACTCTCTCTCGCCCACTCTCTCGTCCACTCTCTCTCTCTCCCTCACTCTCTTTCTCTTACCCACTCTCTCTCTCACCCACTCTCTCTCGCCCACTCTCTCACTGTCGACCACAATGTTCCTCTGCCCTCTCTCTCTCTCCCCCACTCACCCTCTGCATCCTCACTCACTCTCGCCCACTCTCTCTCTCGCCCACTCTGTCTCACCCAAACTCTCTCACTCCCACTCTTTCTCGCGCCCACTCTCTCTCTCGCCCACTCTCTCTCGCCCATTCTCTGTCTCACCCACTCTCTATCTCGCCCACTCTTTCTCACGCCCACTCTCTCTCTCGACCACTGCATCACTCTCGCCCACACTCTCTCGCTCACTCTCTCACTCTCGTCCACTATTTCCCTCTGCCCCCTCTATCTCTCGTGCACTCACTCTCTCGCCCACTCACCCTCTGCCCCCTCTCTCACTCTCGCCCACACTCTCTCCCTCGACCACTCTCTTTCACCTTCTCTGTGTCTCTCTCGCCCACACTCTCTCACCCACTCCCTCTTGCCCACTCTCTCACTCTCGGCCACTATCTCCCTCTGTCCACTCTCTCTTGCCCACTCTCTCTATCGCCCACTCACTCTCTGACCCTCACTCACTCTTGCCCAAACTCTCTCTCGCCCAATCTGTCTCACCCAGACTCTCTCACTCCCACTCTTTCTCTCGCCCACTCTCTCTCACCCACTCTCTCTCACCCACTCTCTATCTCGCCCACTCTCTCTCGCCAAACTCTCTCTCACCACCACTCTCTCTCGCATACACTCTCTCTCGTGCACTCTCTCACTCACTCCCACTCTCTCTCGCCCATTCCCTCTCTCACCCACTCTCTCTCTCGCCCACTCTCTCTCTCACTCACGGTCTCACTCTCGCCCAGTCTCACTCTCACCCATTCTCTATCTCGCCCACACTCTCTCTCGCCCACAGTCTCTCTCGCCAACAATCTCTCTCACCCAATCACTCTCTTTCGCCCAGTCTCTCTCTCACCCACTCTCTCTCTCGCCCACTCTCTCTCGCCAACACTCTCTCTCGCCCACTCTCTCTCTCGCCCACTCTGTCTCTCCCTCACTCTCTCTCTCTTGCCCACTCTCTCTCTCACCCACTCTCTCTCGCCCACTCTCTCACTCTCGGCCGCAATCTTCCTCTGCCCTCTCTCTCTCTCCCCCACTCACCCTCTGCACCCTCACTCACTCTCGCCCACTCTCTCTCTCGCCCACTCTGTCTCACCCAAACTCTCTCACTTCCACTCTTTCTCGCGCCCACTCTCTCTCTCGCCCACTCTCTCTCGCCCATTCTCTCTCTCACCCATTCTCTATCTCGCCCAATCTCTCTCACGCCCACTCTCTCTCTCGACCACTGCATCACTCTCGCCCACACTCTCTCGCTCACTCTCTCACTCTCGTCCACTATTTCCCTTTGCCCCCTCTATCTCTCGTGCACTCACTCTCTCGCCCACTCACCCTCTGCCCCCTCTCTCACTCTTGCCCACACTCTCTCCCTCGCCCACTCTCTTTCGCCCACTCTTTCTCTCTCTCGCGCACTCTCTCTCACACAATCTCTCTTTCGCCCAGTCTCTCCCCTCCCCACTCTCTCACCCACTCCCTGTTGCCCACTCTCTCACTCTCGCCCATTATTTCCCTCTGTCCCCTCACTCTCGCCCACACTCTTTCTCGCCTACTCTGTCTCACCCAGATTCTCTCACTCCCACTCTTTCTCTCGCCCACTCTCTTTCACCCACTCTCTATCTCGCCCACTCTCTCTCGCCCTCTCTCTCAGTCTCTCCCACTCTCTCTCTCTCGCCCACTCTCTCTCTCGCCCACTCTCTCTCGCCCACTCTCTCATTCTCGCCCAGTCACACTCTCGGCCACTCTCTCTCTCGCCCACACTCTCTCTCTCTCGCCCACTCTCTCATTCTCTCCCACTCTCTGTCACCCACTCTCTCACTCTCGCCCAGTCTCACTCTCACCCACTCTCTGCCTCATCCACACTCTCTCTTGCCCACTCTCTCACTATTTCCCACTCTCTCTCTCTCGCACATTCTCTCTCTCTCGCCCTCTCTCTCAGTCGCTCCAACTCTCTCTCTCTCGTCCACTCTCTCTCGCCCACTCTCTTACTCTCTCACACACTCTCTCTCACCCTCTCTCTCTCTCGCCCACACTCTCTCTCTCCCACTCTCTCTCTTGCCCACTCTTTCTCTCGCCCACTCTCTCATTCTCTCCCACTCTCTGTCACCCACTCTCTCACTCTCGCCCAGTCTCACTCTCACCAACTCTCTGCCTCATCTACATTCTCTCTTGCCCACTCTCTCACTGTTTCCCACTCTCTCTCTCTCTCGCACATTCTCTTTCTCGCCCTCTCTCTCAGTCGCTCCAACTCTCTCTCACTCGTCCACTCTCTCTCTCTCGTCCACTCTCTCTTGCCCACTGGCTCACTCTCTCCCACTCTCTCTCTCGCCCACTGTCTCTTTCACCAACACTCTCTCGCCCATTCTCTCTCTTTCGCCCTCTCTCTCTCCCTCCCACTCTCTATCGCCAACTCTCTCGCTCGCCCACACACTCTCTCGCCCACACTCTCTCTCACGCACTCTCTCTCGCCCACTCTCTTACTCTCTCCCACTCTCTCTCTCACCCACTCTCTCACTCTCGCCCACTCTCTCACTCTCTCCCACACTCTCTCTCGCCCACTTTCTCATTCTCGCCTAGTTTCACTCTTACCCACTCTCGGTGTCGCCCACACTCTCTCTCGACTACTCTCTCTCGCCCGCTCTCTCTCTCGCCCTCTCTCTCTCGCCCACTCTCTCACTGTCGCCCACACTCACTCTCATCCACACCCTGTGTCGTCCACATTCTCTCTCGGCCACTCTCTCTCGCCCACTCTCTCTCGCCCACTCTCTCACTCTCTCCCACTGTCTCTCTCTCGCCCACTCTCTCTCTCTCGCTGACCTTCTCTCGCCCACTCTCTCACTCTCACCCAGTCACACTCTCGCCCACTCTCTCTCGCCAACGCTCTCTCTCGCGCACACTCTCTCGCACACTCTCTCACGCACTCTTTCTCTCTCGCCCACACTCTCTCTCGCCCACTCTCTCTCTCGCCCACACTTTCACTCTCTCCCACTCTCTCTCTCACCCTCTCTCTCTTTCACCCACTCTCTCTCGCCCACTCTCTCATTCTCGCCCAGTCACACTCTCGGCCACTCTCTCTCTCGACCACACTCTCTCTCTCTCGCCCACTCTCTCATTCTCTCCCACTCTCTGTCACCCACTCTCTCACTCTCGCCCAGTCTCACTCTCACCCACTCTCTGCCTCATCCACATTCTCTCTTGCCCACTCTCTCACTGTTTCCCACTCTCTCTCTCTCTCGCACATTCTCTTTCTCGCCCTCTCTCTCAGTCGCTCCAACTCTCTCTCACTCGTCCACTCTCTCTCGCCCACTCTCTCTTGCCCACTGGCTCACTCTCTCCCACTCTCTCTCTCGCCCACTGTCTCTCTCACCAACACTCTCTCGCCCATTCTCTCTCTTTCGCCCTCTCTCTCTCCCTCCCACTCTCTATCGCCAACTCTCTCGCTCGCCCACACACTCTCTCGCCCACACTCTCTCTCACGCACTCTCTCACTCTCGCCCACTCTCTCACTCTCTCCCACACTCTCTCTCGCCCACTTTCTCATTCTCGCCTAGTTTCACTCTTACCCAGTATCTGTGTCGCCCACACTCTCTCTCGACTACTCTCTCTCGCCCGCTCTCTCTCTCACCCTCTCTCTCTCGCCCACTCTCTCACTGTCGCCCACACTCACTCTCATCCACACCCTGTGTCGTCCACATTCTCTCTCGGCCATTCTCTCTCACCCACTCTCTCTCGCCCACTCTCTCACTCTCTCCCACTGTCTCTCTCTCGCCCACTCTCTCACTCTCTCCCACTTTCTCTCTCTCGCCCACTCTCTCTCTCTCTCGCCGACTCTCTCTCGCCCACTCTCTCACTCTCACCCAGTCACACTCTCGCCCACTCTCTCTCGCCAACACTCTCTCTCGCGCATACTCTCTCGCACACTCTCTCACGCACTCTTTCTCTCTCGCCCACACTTTCACTCTCTCCCACTCTCTCTCTCACCCTCTCTCTCTTTCCCTCCCACTCTCTCTGGCCCACTCTCTCACTCTCGCCCAGTCTCACTCTCATCCACTCTCTGTCTCGTACACACTCTCCCTTGCCCTTTCTCTCACTCTTTCCCACTCTCTCTCACTCGCACATTCTCTGTCTCGCCCTCTCTCTCAGTCTTTCCCACTCTCTCTCTCGTCCACTCTCTCTCGCCCGCTCTCTCTCGCCCACTCTCTCACTCTCGCCCAGTCACACTCTCAACCCCACTCTCTCTCTTGCCCACTCTCTCTCTCACCAACACTCTCTCGCGCACACTCTCTCTCTCACCCACTCACACCCTCTCTCGCCCACTCTCTCTCTCGCCCACTCTCTCTCGCCCACTATTTCTATCTCTCACCCACTCTCTCTCACCCACTCTCTCTTTCACCCAGTCTCTCTCTCGCCCACACTCTCTCGCCCAATGCCTCTTGCCCATTCTCTCACTCTCGCCCACTATATCCCTCTTCCCCCTCTCTCTCTCGCCCACTCTCACCCACTCACTCTCCCTCTGCCCCCTCACTCACTCTCGCCCACACTCTCTCTCACCCACTCTGTCTCACCCCCACTCTCTCAATCCCACTCTTTCACTCGCCCACTCTCTCTCGCCCATTCTCTCTCGCCCACTCTCTCTCACCCACTCTCTCTCTTGCCCACTCTCTCTCTCGCCCACACTCTCTCTCTCCCTCTCTCGCCCACTCTCTCTCTCGCCCACACACTCTCGCCCACTCTCTCACTCTCGCCCACTATCTTCCTCTGCCTTCTCTCTCGCTCACCCACTCTCTCTCTCGCCCACTCACCCTCTGCCCCCTCACTCACTCTCGCCCACTCTGTCTCACCCAATCTCTCTCACTCCCACACTTTCCCTCGCAAACTCTCTCTCTCGCCCACTCTCTCTCATCCACTGTCTCTCTCGCCCACTCTCTCACTCTCTCCCACTCTCTGACTCTCTCCTACTCTGTCTCGGCCACTCTCTCACTCTTTTCCACTCTCTCCCTTGCCGACTCTCTGACTCTCGCCCAGTCTCACTCTCACCCTCTCTCTGTCTCTCCCACTCTCTCTCGCCCAATTTCTCTCGCCCACTCTCTCTCGCCCAGTCTCTCACTATCTCGAACTCTCTCTCTCACCCACTCTCTCTCGCCCAATCTCTCACTCTCTCCCACTCTCTCCCTCGCCAACTCTCTGACTATCGCCCAGTCTCAATCTCAACCACTCTCTGTCTCGCCCACTCTCTCTCGCCCAGTCTCTCACTATCTCGAACTCTCTCTCTCACCCACTCTCTCTCACCCAATCTCTCACTCTCTCCCACTCTCTCCCTCGCCAACTCTCTGACTATCGCCCTGTCTCAATCTCAACCACTCTCTGTCTCGCCCACTCTCTCTCTCGCCAACACGCTATCTCGCATACACTCTCTCTCACCCACCCTCTCTCTCGCCAACACGCTATCTCGCATACACTCTCTCTCGCCCATCCTCTCTCACCCACTCTCTCACTCTGTCGAACTCTCTCTCTCACCCACTCTCACTCTCGCCCACTCTCTCACTTTCTCCCAATCTCTCTCTCGCCCACTCTCTCACTCTCGACCAGACACACTCTCGCCCACACTCTGTCACCCACTCTCTCTTTGGCCCAGTCTCACTCTCACCCACTCTCTATCTCCAACACTCTCTCTCGCATGCACTCTCTCTCGCCCACTCTCTCTCGCCCATTCTCTCACTCTCTCCCACTCTCTCTCTCACCCACTCTCTCACTCTCGCCCAAACCTCTCACTCTCTCCCACTCTCTCTCTCGCCCACTCTCTCATTCTTGTCTAGTTTCACTCTCACCCACTCTCTGTGTCGCCCATACTCTCCCTCGCATACACTCTCTCTCGCCCACCCTCACTCTCACCCACTCTCTGTCTCGCTCACTCTCTCTCTCGCCAACACTCTATCTCGCATACACTCTCTCTCCCCCACTCTCTCTCGCCGACTCTCTCACTCTCTCGAACTCTCTGTCTCACCCACTCTCTCTCTCGCCCACTCTCTCAGTCTCTCCCACTCTCTCCCTCGCCGAATCTCTGACTCTCGCCCAGTCTCACTCTCAATCAATCTTCTCTCGCCCACACTCTCTCTCGCCCACACTTTCTCTCGCCCACTCTCTCTCTCACCCACTCTCACTCTCGCCCACTCTCGCTCTCACCCACACTCTTTCTCGCCCACTCTGTCTCACCCAGACTCTCTCACTCCCACTCTTTCTCTCGCCCACTCTCTCTCTCTCGCCCACTCTCTCTCGCCCACTCTCTCTCACCCACTCTCTATCTCGCCCACTCTCTCTCGCCAAACTCTCTCTCACCACCACTCTCTCTCGCATACACTCTCTCTCACCCTCTCCCACTCTCTCTCGCCCATTCTCTCTCTCACCCACTCTCTCTCTCGCCCACTCTCTCTCTCACTCACGGTCTCACTCTCGCCCAGTCTCACTCTCACCCACTCTCTATCTCGCCCACACTCTCTCTCGCCCACAGTCTCTCTCGACAACAATCTCTCTCACCCAATCTCTCTCTTTCGCCCAGTCTCTCTCTCACCCACTCTCTCTCTCGCCCACTCTCTCTTGCCAACACTCTCTCTCGCCCACTCTCTCTCTCGCCCACTCTGTCTCTCCCTCACTCTCTCTCTCTTGCCCACTCTCTCTCTCACCCACTCTCTCTCGCCCACTCTCTCACTCTCGGCCGCAATCTTCCTCTGCCCTCTCTCTCTCTCCCCCACTCACCCTCTGCACCCTCACTCACTCTCGCCCACTCTCTCTCTCGCCCACTCTGTCTCACCCAAACTCTCTCACTCCCACTCTTTCTCGCGTCCACTCTCTCTCTCGCCCACTCTCTCTCGCCCATTCTCTCTCTCACCCATTCTCTATCTCGCCCAATCTCTCTCACGCCCATTCGCTCTCTCGACCACTGCATCACTCTCGCCCACACTTTCTCGCTCACTCTCTCACTCTCGTCCACTATTTCCCTTTGCCCCCTCTATCTCTCGTGCACTCACTCTCTCGTCCACTTACCCTCTGCCCCCTCTCTCACTCTTACCCACACTCTATCCCTCGCCCACTCTCTTTCGCCCACTCTTTCTCTCTCTCGCGCACTCTCTCTCACACAATCTCTCTTTCGCCCAGTCTCTCCCCTCCCCACTCTCTCACCCACTCCCTGTTGCCCACTCTCTCACTCACGCCCACTATTTCCCTCTGTCACCTCACTCTCGCCCACACTCTTTCTCGCCTACTCTGTCTCACCCAGATTCTCTCACTCCCACTCTTTCTCTCGCCCACTCTCTTTCACCCACTCTCTATCTCGCCCACTCTCTCTCGCCCTCTCTCTCAGTCTCTCCCACTCTCTCTCTCTCGCCCACTCTCTCTCTCGCCCACTCTCTCTCGCCCACTCTCTCATTCTCGCCCAGTCACACTCTCGGCCACTCTCTCTCTCGCCCACACTCTCTCTCTCTCGCCCACTCTCTCATTCTCTCCCACTCTCTGTCACCCACTCTCTCACTCTCGCCCAGTCTCACTCTCACCCACTCTCTGCCTCATCCACACTCTCTCTTGCCCACTCTCTCACTATTTCCCACTCTCTCTCTCTCGCACATTCTCTCTCTCTCGCCCTCTCTCTCAGTCGCTCCAACTCTCTCTCTCTCGTCCACTCTCTCTCGCCCACTCTCTTACTCTCTCACACACTCTCTCTCACCCTCTCTCTCTCTCGCCCACACTCTCTCTCTCCCACTCTCTCTCTTGCCCACTCTTTCTCTCGCCCACTCTCTCATTCTCTCCCACTCTCTGTCACCCACTCTCTCACTCTCGCCCAGTCTCACTCTCACCAACTCTCTGCCTCATCTACATTCTCTCTTGCCCACTCTCTCACTGTTTCCCACTCTCTCTCTCTCTCGCACATTCTCTTTCTCGCCCTCTCTCTCAGTCGCTCCAACTCTCTCTCTCTCGTCCACTCTCTCTTGCCCACTGGCTCACTCTCTCCCACTCTCTCTCTCGCCCACTGTCTCTCTCACCAACACTCTCTCGCCCATTCTCTCTCTTTCGCCCTCTCTCTCTCCCTCCCACTCTCTATCGCCAACTCTCTCGCTCGCCCACACACTCTCTCGCCCACACTCTCTCTCACGCACTCTCTCTCGCCCACTCTCTTACTCTCTCCCACTCTCTCTCTCACCCACTCTCTCACTCTCGCCCACTCTCTCACTCTCTCCCACACTCTCTCTCGCCCACTTTCTCATTCTCGCCTAGTTTCACTCTTACCCACTCTCGGTGTCGCCCACACTCTCTCTCGACTACTCTCTCTCGCCCGCTCTCTCTCTCGCCCTCTCTCTCTCGCCCACTCTCTCACTGTCGCCCACACTCACTCTCATCCACACCCTGTGTCGTCCACATTCTCTCTCGGCCACTCTCTCTCGCCCACTCTCTCTCGCCCACTCTCTCACTCTCTCCCACTGTCTCTCTCTCGCCCACTCTCTCTCTCTCGCTGACCTTCTCTCGCCCACTCTCTCACTCTCACCCAGTCACACTCTCGCCCACTCTCTCTCGCCAACGCTCTCTCTCGCGCACACTCTCTCGCACACTCTCTCACGCACTCTTTCTCTCTCGCCCACACTCTCTCTCGCCCACTCTCTCTCTCGCCCACACTTTCACTCTCTCCCACTCTCTCTCTCACCCTCTCTCTCTTTCACCCACTCTCTCTCGCCCACTCTCTCATTCTCGCCCAGTCACACTCTCGGCCACTCTCTCTCTCGACCACACTCTCTCTCTCTCGCCCACTCTCTCATTCTCTCCCACTCTCTGTCACCCACTCTCTCACTCTCGCCCAGTCTCACTCTCACCCATTCTCTGCCTCATCCACATTCTCTCTTGCCCACTCTCTCACTGTTTCCCACTCTCTCTCTCTCTCGCACATTCTCTTTCTCGCCCTCTCTCTCAGTCGCTCCAACTCTCTCTCACTCGTCCACTCTCTCTCGCCCACTCTCTCTTGCCCACTGGCTCACTCTCTCCCACTCTCTCTCTCGCCCACTGTCTCTCTCACCAACACTCTCTCGCCCATTCTCTCTCTTTCGCCCTCTCTCTCTCCCTCCCACTCTCTATCGCCAACTCTCTCGCTCGCCCACACACTCTCTCGCCCACACTCTCTCTCACGCACTCTCTCACTCTCGCCCACTCTCTCACTCTCTCCCACACTCTCTCTCGCCCACTTTCTCATTCTCGCCTAGTTTCACTCTTACCCAGTATCTGTGTCGCCCACACTCTCTCTCGACTACTCTCTCTCGCCCGCTCTCTCTCTCACCCTCTCTCTCTCGCCCACTCTCTCACTGTCGCCCACACTCACTCTCATCCACACCCTGTGTCGTCCACATTCTCTCTCGGCCACTCTCTCTCACCCACTCTCTCTCGCCCACTCTCTCACTCTCTCCCACTGTCTCTCTCTCGCCCACTCTCTCACTCGCTCCCACTCTCTCTCTCTCGCCCACTCTCTCTCTCTCTCGCCGACTCTCTCTCGCCCACTCTCTCACTCTCACCCAGTCACACTCTCGCCCACTCTCTCTCGCCAACACTCTCTCTCGCGCACTCTTTCTCTCTCGCCCACACTTTCACTCTCTCCCACTCTCTCTCACCCTCTCTCTCTTTCACCCACTCTCTCTTTCCCTCCCACTCTCTCTGGCCCACTCTCTCACTCTCGCCCAGTCTCACTCTCATCCACTCTCTGTCTCGTACACACTCTCCCTTGCCCTTTCTCTCACTCTTTCCCACTCTCTCTCACTCGCACATTCTCTGTCTCGCCCTCTCTCTCAGTCTTTCCCACTCTCTCTCTCGTCCACTCTCTCTCGCCCGCTCTCTCTCGCCCACTCTCTCACTCTCGCCCAGTCACACTCTCAACCCCACTCTCTCTCTTGCCCACTCTCTCTCTCACCAACACTCTCTCGCGCACACTCTCTCTCTCACCCACTCACACCCTCTCTCGTCCACTCTCTCTCTCGCCCACTCTCTCTCGCCCACTATTTCTATCTCTCACCCACTCTCTCTCACCCACTCTCTCTTTCACCCAGTCTCTCTCTCGCCCACACTCTCTCGCCCAATGCCTCTTGCCCATTCTCTCACTCTCGCCCACTATATCCCTCTTCCCCTTCTCTCTCTCGCCCACTCTCACCCACCCACTCTCCCTCTGCCCCCTCACTCAATCTCGCCCACACTCTCTCTCGCCCACTCTGTCTCACCCAATCTCTCTCACTCCCACACTTTCCCTCGCAAACTCTCTCTCTCGCCCACTCTCTCTCATCCACTGTCTCTCTCGCCCACTCTCTCACTCTCTCCCACTCTCTGACTCTCTCCTACTCTGTCTCGGCCACTCTCTCACTCTTTTCCACTCTCTCCCTTGCCGACTCTCTGACTCTCGCCCAGTCTCACTCTCACCCTCTCTCTGTCTCTCCCACTCTCTCTCGCCCAATTTCTCTCGCCCACTCTCTCTCGCCCAGTCTCTCACTATCTCGAACTCTCTCTCTCACCCACTCTCTCTCGCCCAATCTCTCACTCTCTCCCACTCTCTCCCTCGCCAACTCTCTGACTATCGCCCAGTCTCTATCTCAACCACTCTCTGTCTCGCCCACTCTTTCTCGCCCAGTCTCTCACTATCTCGAACTCTCTCTCTCACCCACTCTCTCTCACCCAATCTCTCACTCTCTCCCACTCTCTCCCTCGCCAACTCTCTGACTATCGCCCTGTCTCAATCTCAACCACTCTCTGTCTCGCCCACTCTCTCTCTCGCCAACACGCTATCTCGCATACACTCTCTCTCACCCACCCTCTCTCTCGCCAACACGCTATCTCGCATACACTCTCTCTCGCCCATCCTCTCTCACCCACTCTCTCACTCTGTCGTACTCTCTCTCTCACCCACTCTCACTCTCGCCCACTCTCTCACTTTCTCCCAATCTCTCTCTCGCCCACTCTCTCACTCTCGCCCAGACACACTCTCGCCCACACTCTGTCACCCACTCTCTCTTTGGCCCAGTCTCACTCTCACCCACTCTCTATCTCCAACACTCTCTCTCGCATGCACTCTCTCTCGCCCACTCTCTCTCGCCCATTCTCTCTCTTTCATCCAGTCTCTCTCTCGCCAACTCTCCCTCTCTCTTGCCCACTCTCTCACTCTCTCCCACTCTCTCTCTCACCCACTCTCTCACTCTCGCCCAAATCTCTCACTCTCTCCCACTCTCTCTCTCGCCCACTCTCTCATTCTTGTCTAGTTTCACTCTCACCCACTCTCTGTGTCGCCCATACTCTCTCTCGCATACACTCTCTCTCGCCCACCCTCACTCTCACCCACTCTCTGTCTCGCTCACTCTCTCTCTCGCCAACACTCTATCTCGCATACACTCTCTCTCCCCCACTCTCTCTCGCCGACTCTCTCACTCTCTCGAACTCTCTGTCTCACCCACTCTCTCTCTCGCCCACTCTCTCAGTCTCTCCCACTCTCTCCCTCGCCGAATCTCTGACTCTCGCCCAGTCTCACTCTCAATCAATCTTCTCTCGCCCACACTCTCTCTCGCCCACACTTTCTCTCGCCCACTCTCTCTCTCACCCACTCTCACTCTCGCCCACTCTCGCTCTCACCCACTCTCTGTCTCGCCCACTCTCTATATCTCCAACACTCTATCTCGAATACACACTCTCTCGCCCAGTCTCTCTCGCCGACTCTCTCACACTCTCGAACTCTCTCTCTCACCCACTCTCTCTCTCGCTCACTGTCTCACTCTCGCCCAGTGTCACTCGTACCCACTCTCTGTCTCGCCCAGTCTCTCTCTCTCGCCAACACTCTATCGCATTCGCTCTCTCTCGCCCACTCTCTCTCGCCCACTCTCTCACTCTCTCCCACTCTCTCCCTCGCCGACTCTCTGACTCTCGCCCAGTCTCACACTCACCCACTCTCTATCTCGCCGACACTCTCTCTCGCCCACTCTCTCTCTCACCCACTCTCTCTCTCGCCCACGATTTCCCTCTGCCCTCCCTCACTCTCGCCCTCACTCTCTCTCGCCCAATCCCTCTTCCCCACTCTCTCCCTCTCGCCCACGATCTCCCTCTGCCCCCTCACTCACTCGCCCACTTTCTCTCTGGCCCACTTTCTCTTTCGCACACTCAATCACGCCTACACTCTCTCTCGCCCTCTCACTCTCTCACCCACTCTCTCTCGCCTTCTCTCTCTCTCACCCACTCTCTGTCGCCCACTCTCTCTCTCGCCTACTCTTTCGCTATCACCCACTCTCTCTCTCGACACTCTCTCTCTCGCCCAGTCTCTCTCTCTCGCCAACACTCTATCGCATTCGCTCTCTCTCGCCCACTCTCTCTCGCCCACTCTCTCACTCTCTCCCACTCTCTCCCTCGCTGACTCTCTGACTCTCGCCCAGTCTCACACTCACCCACTCTCTATCTCGCCGACACTCTCTCTCGCCCAAACTCTCTCTCGCCCTCTCTCTCTCTCTCACCCACTCTCTCACTCTCTCCCACTCTCTCTCTCTCGCCCACTTTCTCTCGCCCACTCTCTCATTCTCTCCCACTCTCTCCCTCGCCGACTCTCTGACTGTCGCCCAGTCTCACTCTCACCCACTCTCTGTCTCGCCTATTCTCTCTCTCGCCCACTTTCTCTTGCCCACTCTCTCTCGCCCACTCTCTCACTCTCTCGAACTCTCTCTCTCACCCACTCTCTCTCGCCCAATCTCTCACTCTCTCCCACTCTCTCTCTCGCCCACTCTCTGACTCTCGCCCAGTCTCAATCTCACCCACTCTCTGTCTCGCCCACTCTCTCGCCAACACTCTATCTCGCATACACTCTCTCTCGCCCATTCTCTCTCACTCTCGAACTCTCTCTCACCCACTCTCTCTCTCGCCCACTTTCTCACTCTTGCCCACTCTCTCTCTCGCTCACTGTCTCACTCTCGCCCAGTCTCACTCGCAAACACTCTCTGTCTCGCCCACTCTCTCTCGGTCACTCTCTCACTCTTTCCCACTCTATCCCTCGCCCACTCTCTCACTCACGCCCACTCTCTATCTCGCCCACTCTCTGACTCTCGCCCAGTCTCAATCTCATCCACTCTCTGTCTTGCCCACTCTCTCGCCAACACTCTATCTCGCATACACTCTCTCTCGCCCATTCTCTCTCACTCTCGAACTCTCTCTCACCCACTCTCTCTCTCGCCCACTTTCTAACTCTTGCCCACTCTCTCTGTCGCTCACTGTCTCACTCTCGCCCAGTCTCACTCGCACCCACTCTCTGTCTCACCCACTCTCTCTCGGTCACTCTCTCACTCTTTCCCACTCTCTCCCTCGCCCACTCTCTCACTCTCGCCCAGTCACACTCTCGCCCACTCTCTCTCTCTCCCACTCTCTCTCGCCCACTCTCTCACTCTCTCCCATTCTCTCTCTTGCCCACTCTCTCTCATACACTCTCTCTTTGGCCCAGTCTCACTCTTACCCACTATCCCTCGCCCACTCTCTCACTCTCGCCCAGTCACACTCTCACCCAGTATCGCTCTCACCCACTCTCTCTCTCTCGCCCACTCTCTCTCGCCTACTCTCTCACTCTCTCCCATTCTCTCTCTCGCCCACTCTCTCACTCTCTCGACTCTCTCTCTCACCCACTCTCTCTCTCGCCCACTCTCTCACTTTCTCCCATTCTCTCTCTCGCCCACTCTCTCACTCTCGCCCAGTCACACTCTCGCCCACTCTCTCTCACACACTCTCTCTTTGGCCCAGTCTCACTCTCACCCACTCTCTTTTGCCCACTCTCTCTCTTGCCACCACAATTTCTCGCATACACTGTATCTCGCCCACTCTCTCTCGCCCACTCTCTCACACTCTCGACTCTCTCTCTCACCCACTCTCTCTCTCGCCACTCTCTCACTCTCTCCCACTCTCTCTCTCGCCCATTCTCTCACTCTCGCCCAGTCTCACTCTCACCCACTCTCTGGCTCGCCCACACTCTTTCTCGCCCATTCATTTTCTCTCGCCCACTGTCTCACTCTCGCCCACTCCGTCTCGCCAAAACTCTCTTGCGCACTCTCACTCTCGCCCACTCTCTCACTCTCTCCCACTCTCTCTCTCACCCGCTCTCTCTCTCGCCCACACTCTCACTCTCTCCCACTCTCTCTCTCGTCCACTCTCTCACTCTCGCCCACTGTCTCTCTCGCCCACTCTCTCTCTCGCCCACTCTCTCTCGCCTTCTCACTCTCTCACCCACTCTCTGTCGCCCACTCTCTCTCTCGCCTACTCTTTCTCTGTCGCCCACTCTCTCACTCTCGCCCACTCTCTCACTCTCACACTCTCTCTCGCCCACACTCTCTCTCGCCCATTCTCTCACTCACGCCCAGTCTCACTCTCACCCACTCTCTGTCTCGCCTATTCTCTCTCTCGCCCACTTTCTCTCGCCCACTCTCTCTCGCCCACTCTCTCACTCTCTCGAACTCTCTCTCTCACCCACTCTCTCTCGCCCAATCTCTCACTCTCTCCCACTCTCTCTCTCGCCCACTCTCTGACTCTCGCCCAATCTTAATCTCACCCACTCTCTGTCTCACCCACTCTCTCGCCAACACTCTATCTCGCATACACTCTCTCTCGCCCACTCTCACCCACTCTCTCTCTCGCCCACTTTCTCACTCGTGCCCACTCTCTCTCTCGCTCACTGTCTCACTCTCGCCCAGTCTCACTCGCACCCACTCTCTGTCTCGCCCACTCTCTCTCGGTCACTATCTCAATCTTTCCCACCCTCTCCCTCGCCCACTTTCTCACTCTCGCACAGTCACACTCTCGCCCAGTCACACTCTCGCCCACTCTCTCACTCTCTCCCATTCTCTCTCTCGCCCACTCTCTCTCATACACTCTCTCTTTGGCCCAGTCTCACTCTCACCCACTATCCCTCGCCCACTCTCTCACTCTCGCCCAGTCACACTCTCACCCAGTATCGCTCTCACCCACTCTCTCTCTCGCCCACTCTCTCTCGCCCACTCTCTCACTCTCTCCCATTCTCTCTCTCGCCCACTCTCTCACTCTCGCCCAGTCACACTCTCGCCCACTCTCTCTCACACACTCTCTCTTTGGCCCAGTCTCACTCTCATCCACTCTCTTTTGCCCACTCTCTCTCTTGCCACCACAATCTCTCGCATACACTGTCTCTCGCCCACTCTCTCTCGCCCACTCTCTCACTCTCTCGACTCTCTCTCTCACCCACTCTCTCTCTCGCCCACTCTCTCACTCTCTCCCACTCTCTCTCTCGCCCATTCTCTCACTCTCGCCCAGTCTCACTCTCACCCACTCTCTGGCTCGCCCACACTCTCTCTCGCCCATTCATTTTCTCTCGCCCACTGTCTCACTCTCGCCCACTCCGTCTCGCCAAAACTATCTCTTGCGCACTCTCACTCTCGCCCACTCTCTCACTCTCTCCCACTCTCTCTCTCACCCTCTCTCTCTTGCCCACACTCTCACTCTCGCCCAATGTCTCTCTCGCCCACTCTCTCTCTCGCCCACTCTCTCACTCTCTACCACTCTCTCTCAACCACTCCCTCTCTCACCCACTCTCGCTCGACTTCTCACTCTCTCATCCACTCTCTGTCGCCCACTCTCTCTCTCGCCTACTCTTTCTCTGTCACCCACTCTCTCACTCTCGCCCACTCTCTCACTCTCACACTCTCTCTCTCACCCATTCTCTCACTCTCGCCCAGTCTCACTCTCACCCACTCTCTGTCTCGCCCACACTCTCTCTCGCCCTTTCTCTCTCTCTCACCCACTCTCTCACTCTCGCACTCTCTCTCTCCCACACTCTCTCTCTCACCCATTCTCTCACTCTCACCCAGTCTCACTCTCACCCACTCTCTGTCTCGCCCACACTCTCTCTCGCCCACACTCTCTCTCGCCCACACTCTCTCTCTTGCCCACTGTCTCATACTAGCCCAATCCGTCTCGCCAATACTCTTTATTGCCCACTCCCTCTCTCGCCCACTCTCTCACTCTCGCCCACTCTCTCTCTCGCCCACTCTCTGACTCTCGCCCAGTCTCAATCTCATCCACTCTCTGTCTTGCCCACTCTCTCGCCAACACTCTATCTCGCATACACTCTCTCTCGCCCATTCTCTCTCACTCTCGAACTCTCTCTCACCCACTCTCTCTCTCGCCCACTTTCTAACTCTTGCCCACTCTCTCTGTCGCTCACTGTCTCACTCTCGCCCAGTCTCACTCGCACCCACTCTCTGTCTCACCCACTCTCTCTCGGTCACTCTCTCACTCTTTCCCACTCTCTCCCTCGCCCACTCTCTCACTCTCGCCCAGTCACACTCTCGCCCACTCTCTCTCTCTCCCACTCTCTCTCGCCCACTCTCTCACTCTCTCCCATTCTCTCTCTTGCCCACTCTCTCTCATACACTCTCTCTTTGGCCCAGTCTCACTCTTACCCACTATCCCTCGCCCACTCTCTCACTCTCGCCCAGTCACACTCTCACCCAGTATCGCTCTCACCCACTCTCTCTCTCTCGCCCACTCTCTCTCGCCTACTCTCTCACTCTCTCCCATTCTCTCTCTCGCCCACTCTCTCACTCTCTCGACTCTCTCTCTCACCCACTCTCTCTCTCGCCCACTCTCTCACTTTCTCCCATTCTCTCTCTCGCCCACTCTCTCACTCTCGCCCAGTCACACTCTCGCCCACTCTCTCTCACACACTCTCTCTTTGGCCCAGTCTCACTCTCACCCACTCTCTTTTGCCCACTCTCTCTCTTGCCACCACAATTTCTCGCATACACTGTATCTCGCCCACTCTCTCTCGCCCACTCTCTCACACTCTCGACTCTCTCTCTCACCCACTCTCTCTCTCGCCACTCTCTCACTCTCTCCCACTCTCTCTCTCGCCCATTCTCTCACTCTCGCCCAGTCTCACTCTCACCCACTCTCTGGCTCGCCCACACTCTTTCTCGCCCATTCATTTTCTCTCGCCCACTGTCTCACTCTCGCCCACTCCGTCTCGCCAAAACTCTCTTGCGCACTCTCACTCTCGCCCACTCTCTCACTCTCTCCCACTCTCTCTCTCACCCGCTCTCTCTCTCGCCCACACTCTCACTCTCTCCCACTCTCTCTCTCGTCCACTCTCTCACTCTCGCCCACTGTCTCTCTCGCCCACTCTCTCTCTCGCCCACTCTCTCTCGCCTTCTCACTCTCTCACCCACTCTCTGTCGCCCACTCTCTCTCTCGCCTACTCTTTCTCTGTCGCCCACTCTCTCACTCTCGCCCACTCTCTCACTCTCACACTCTCTCTCGCCCACACTCTCTCTCGCCCATTCTCTCACTCACGCCCAGTCTCACTCTCACCCACTCTCTGTCTCGCCTATTCTCTCTCTCGCCCACTTTCTCTCGCCCACTCTCTCTCGCCCACTCTCTCACTCTCTCGAACTCTCTCTCTCACCCACTCTCTCTCGCCCAATCTCTCACTCTCTCCCACTCTCTCTCTCGCCCACTCTCTGACTCTCGCCCAATCTTAATCTCACCCACTCTCTGTCTCACCCACTCTCTCGCCAACACTCTATCTCGCATACACTCTCTCTCGCCCACTCTCACCCACTCTCTCTCTCGCCCACTTTCTCACTCGTGCCCACTCTCTCTCTCGCTCACTGTCTCACTCTCGCCCAGTCTCACTCGCACCCACTCTCTGTCTCGCCCACTCTCTCTCGGTCACTATCTCACTCTTTCCCACCCTCTCCCTCGCCCACTTTCTCACTCTCGCACAGTCACACTCTCGCCCAGTCACACTCTCGCCCACTCTCTCACTCTCTCCCATTCTCTCTCTCGCCCACTCTCTCTCATACACTCTCTCTTTGGCCCAGTCTCACTCTCACCCACTATCCCTCGCCCACTCTCTCACTCTCGCCCAGTCACACTCTCACCCAGTATCGCTCTCACCCACTCTCTCTCTCGCCCACTCTCTCTCGCCCACTCTCTCACTCTCTCCCATTCTCTCTCTCACCCACTCTCTCACTCTCGCCCAGTCACACTCTCGCCCACTCTCTCTCACACACTCTCTCTTTGGCCCAGTCTCACTCTCATCCACTCTCTTTTGCCCACTCTCTCTCTTGCCACCACAATCTCTCGCATACACTGTCTCTCGCCCACTCTCTCTCGCCCACTCTCTCACTCTCTCGACTCTCTCTCTCACCCACTCTCTCTCTCGCCCACTCTCTCACTCTCTCCCACTCTCTCTCTCGCCCATTCTCTCACTCTCGCCCAGTCTCACTCTCACCCACTCTCTGGCTCGCCCACACTCTCTCTCGCCCATTCATTTTCTCTCGCCCACTGTCTCACTCTCGCCCACTCCGTCTCGCCAAAACTATCTCTTGCGCACTCTCACTCTCGCCCACTCTCTCACTCTCTCCCACTCTCTCTCTCACCCTCTCTCTCTTGCCCACACTCTCACTCTCGCCCAATGTCTCTCTCGCCCACTCTCTCTCTCGCCCACTCTCTCACTCTCTACCACTCTCTCTCAACCACTCCCTCTCTCACCCACTCTCGCTCGACTTCTCACTCTCTCATCCACTCTCTGTCGCCCACTCTCTCTCTCGCCTACTCTTTCTCTGTCACCCACTCTCTCACTCTCGCCCACTCTCTCACTCTCACACTCTCTCTCTCACCCATTCTCTCACTCTCGCCCAGTCTCACTCTCACCCACTCTCTGTCTCGCCCACACTCTCTCTCGCCCTTTCTCTCTCTCTCACCCACTCTCTCACTCTCGCACTCTCTCTCTCCCACACTCTCTCTCTCACCCATTCTCTCACTCTCACCCAGTCTCACTCTCACCCACTCTCTGTCTCGCCCACACTCTCTCTCGCCCACACTCTCTCTCGCCCACACTCTCTCTCTTGCCCACTGTCTCATACTAGCCCAATCCGTCTCGCCAATACTCTTTATTGCCCACTCCCTCTCTCGCCCACTCTCTCACTCTCGCCCACTCTCTCTCTCGCCCCCTCACTCACTCTTGCCCACTCTCTCTCTCGCCCACTATGTCCCTCTGCCCCCTCTCACTCTCGCCCACACTCTCTCTCTCACCCACTCACACTCTCTCTCGCCCATTCTCTCACTCTCGCCCAGTCTCACTCGCACCCACTCTCTGTCTCGCACACATTCTCTCTCCCCCACACTCTCTCTCGCCCAATCTCTCTCTCGCCGACTCTCTCACTCTCGCCCACTCTCTCTCAACCACTCTCTCTCTCACCCACTCTCTCACTCTCTCCCACTTTCTCTGTCGCCCACTCTCTCTCACCCAGTCTCTCTCTCACCCACTCTCTCACTCTCGACAAGTCTCACTCTCACCCACTCTCTGTCTTGCCCACACTCTCTCTCGCCCACACTCTCTCTCGCCAACATTCTCTCTCGCCAATTCTGTCTCTTTCGCCCAGTCTCTCTCTCACCCATTCTCTCTCTCTCACCCACTCTCTCTCGCCCACTCTCTCATCCTCGCCCACTCTCTCTCACCCACTCTATCTTTCGCCGAGTCCCGCTCCCGCCCACACTCTCTCTCGCCCAATGCCTCTTGCCCACTCTCTCACTCTCGCCCAGTATCTCCCTCTGCCCCCCTCTCTCGCCCACTCTCTCTCTTGCCCACTCTCTCTCGCCCACTCTCTACCTCTCGCCCACTCTCTCTCTCGTCCACTCTCTCACTCTCTCCCACTCTCTCTCTCGCCCACTCTCACTCTCCCCCACTATCTCTCATCCACTCTCTCATACTCGCCCAGTCACACTCTCACTCACACCCTCTCATGCCCACTCTCTCTCGCCAACACTCTCTCTCGCGTACACTCTCTCTCGCACACTCTCTCTCACCCACTCTCGCTCTCTCCCACTGTCTCTCTCGCCCACTCTCTCTCTCGCCCACTCTCACACTCTCTCCCACTCTCTCTCACCCACTCTCTCTCTCGCCCACTCTGTCACTCTCTCCCACTCTCTCTCTCGCCCACTCTCTCTCTCGCCCACTCTCACTCTCTGCCAATCTCTCTCTCGCTCACTCTCTCACTCTCGCCCAGTCACACTCTCGCACACACTCTCTCACCCACTCTCTCTTTGACCCAGTCTCACTGTCACCCACTCTCTGTCTCCAACACTCTCTCTCGCATACACTCTCTCTCGCCCACTCTCTCTCTCCCACTCTCTCTCTTGCCCACTCTGTCACTCTCTCCCACTCTCTCTCTCTCGCCCACTCTCTCTCTCTCTCGCCCACTCTCTCTCTCGCCCACTCTCTCTCACCCATTCATTCTCTTTCTCGCCCACTCTCTCTCACCCACTCTCTCTTTCGCCCAGTCTCTCTCTCGCCCACACCCTCTTGCCCACTCTCTCACTCACGTCCACTATCTCCCTCTGACCCCTCTCTCTCGCCTACTCTCCCTCTGCCCCGTCACTCACTCTAGCCCACACTCTCTCTCACCCACTCTATCTCACACCCACTCTCTCACTCCCACTCTTTCTCTCGTCCACTCTCTCTTGCCCACTCTCTCTTGCCCACTCTCTCTCTCACCTTCACTGTCTCTCACGCACCCTCTGTCGCCCACTGTCTCTCACCTACTCTTTCTCTATCGCCCACTCTCTCTCGCCTTCACTCTCTCTCACGCACTCTCTGTCGCCACTCTCGCTCTCGATCATCTCTCTCACCGACTCTTGCCCACTCACACTCTCACCCACTCTGTCTCTCTCGCCATCTCTCTCTTGCCCACTCTCACTCGCTACTCTCGCTCACCGACGCTCGCCCTCTCTCCCTCTCGCCCACTCTGTCTCTATTGCCCACTCTGTCTTTCTCCCACTCTCTCTCTCACTAACTCCTCACTCGCCCAGTTTCTCTCTCACCCACTCTCTCTCTCACCCACTATCTCTCTCTCCCCCACCCTGACTCTCGCCCACACTCTCTCTCTCACCCATTCTCTCTTTCGCCCAGTCTTTCTCTCGCCCATTCTCTCTCTCCCTCTCTCTCTCTGCCCCCTCTCTCACGCTCGCGTGCACTCTCTCTCGGCCACACCTGCTCTCGCCCACTCTCTCTCTCGCCCACTATCTCCCTTGCCCACACTCTCTCACCCCAATCTCTCTCTCGCCCTCTCCCTCTCTCTCACCCACTCTCTCTCACCTCACTCTCTCACACCCACTCTTTCTCTCACCCACTCTCTCACTCCCACTTTCTAACTCATACTTTTTCTCTCGCCCAATCTCTCTCATCCCCTCTCTCTCTCTCGCCCTTTCTCTGTCACCCCCTCACTCTCTCTCACACATATTCTCTCACCCCCAGTCTCACTCGCCCACTCTCTCTCGACCGCTCACCATCTGCCCCCTCAATCTCACCCACTCTCACTGGCTCCCTCTCTCTCTCTCTCGCCCACTTTCTCTCCCACCCACTCTCTCTCTTGCCCACTCTCTCCTTCTGTCCCCTCTCTCACTCTCGCACACTCTCTCTATCGCCCACGCTCTCACTGTCGCACTCTCTCTCTCTCTGCCCCCTCACTCTCCCACGCCCACTCTCTCTCTCGCCCACTGTCTCAGTCTTGCCCACTCTCTCACTCTCGACCACTGTCTCTCTCTCTCACCCACTCTCTCACTGTCGCCCACTCTCTCCCTCTAGCCCCTCTCTTACTCTCTCCCACTCTCTCTCGCCCACTCTCTCACTCTCGCCCACTGCCTCTCTCTCACCCACTCTCTCTCTTGCCCACTCTCTCACTCTCGCCCATTTTCACTCTCGCCCACTCTCTCTCTGTCGCCCACTCTCTCTCTGTCGCCCACTCTCTCCCTCTGCCCCCACTCTATCTCTCGCCCACTCTCTCTCTCTCTCTCTCTCTCGCCCACTCTCTATCGCCCAGTCTCCCTCTCGCCCACTTTCTCTCTCTCTCGCCCACTCTCTCTCGCCCAGCCTCCCTCTCGCCCTCTCTCTCTCATACCCACTCTCTCTCCCCACTCTCTCTCTATCACCAACTCTCTCTCTCGCTCACACTCTCTCTCTCTCGCCCACTCTCTCACTCTCTCCCACTGTCTCTCTCTCTCGCCCTCTCTCTCTCTGTCGCCAACTCTCTGTATGTCCCACTGTCTCTGTCTCGCCCACACTCACTCTTGCCCACTCTCTCTCGCCCACTCTCTCTCTCACCCACTCTCTCTCTCACCCAGTCTCTCTCTCGCCCGCTCTATCTGTCTCACCCAATCTCTCTCTTGCCCACTCTCGCTCTCTTTAGCCCACTCTCTCTCACACCCACTCTCTCTCCCCCACTTTCTCTCTATCGCCCACTCTCTCTCACCCACTCTCGCTCTCGCCCACTTTCTCACTCTCTTCCACTATCCCTGTCGCCTACTCTCTCTCTCGCACACTTTCTCTATCGCCCACGCTCTCACTGTCACACACTTTCTCTCTCTGCCCCCTCACTCGCCCACTCCCACTCTCTCTCTCGCCCACTGTCTCAGTATTGCCCACTCTCTCACTCTCGATCACTGTCTCTCTCTCTCTCATCCACTCTCTCACTGTCGCCCACTCTCTCCCTCTGCCCCCTCTCTTACTCTCTCCCACTCTCTCTCGCCCACTCTCTCACTCTCGCCCACTGCCTCTCTGTCACCCACTCTCTCTCTCTTGCCCACTCTCTCACTCTTGCCCATTTTCACTCTCGCCCACTCTCTCTCTGTTGCCCACTCTCTCTCTCTGCACCCACTCTCTCTCTCGCCCACTCTCTCTCTTGCCCACTCTCTCTCGCCCACTCTCTCTCGCCAAGTCTACCTCTCCCCCACTTTCTCTCTCTCTCGCCCACTCTCTCTCGCCCAGTCTCCCTCTCGCCCTCTCTCTCTCATGCCCACTCTCTCTCCCCACTCTCTCTCTATCACCAACTCTCTCTCTCGCTCACACTCTCTCTCTCTCGCCCACTCTCTCACTCTCTCCCACTGTCTCTCTCTCTCGCCCTCTCTCTCTCTGTCGCCAACTCTCTGTATGTCCCACTGTCTCTGTCTCGCCCACTCTCACTCTTGCCCACTCTCTCTCGCCCACTCTCTCTCTCACCCACTCTCTCTCTCACCCAGTCTCTCTCTCGCCCGCTCTATCTGTCTCACCCAATCTCTCTCTTGCCCACTCTCGCTCTCTTTAGCCCACTCTCTCTCACACCCACTCTCTCTCCCCCACTTTCTCTCTATCGCCCACTCTCTCTCACCCACTCTCGCTCTCGCCCACTTTCTCACTCTCTCCCACTATCTCTGTCGCCTACTCTCTCTCTCGCCCACTCTGTCACCCTCGCCCACTCTCTCTCTCCCACTCTCTCCCTCACACCCATTCTCGCACGCCCATTCTCTCTCCCTCGCCCTCTCTCTCTCTCTCTCACCCACTCTCTCACCCCCACACTCTCTCACTCACAACCTCTCACGCCACTCTCTCTCTCGCCCACTCTCTAACGCTCGCGCACTCTCTCTCTATCACCCATTCCCCCTCTCTCGCCCACTCTCCCTCGCCCACTCTCTCTCTCTCCCCCAGTCTCTTTCTTACCCACTCTCTCTCGCCCACACTCTCTCTCGCCCACACTCTCTCTCGCCCACTCTCTCTCTCGCCCACCCTCTCTCTTTCTCTCTCTCGCCCACTCTCTCTCACCCCCACACTCTCTCACCCCCACACTCTCTCACTCACACTCTCTCTCGCCCACACTCTCTCTCGTCCACTTTCTCTCTCGCCCACTCTCTCTCTCGCCCACTCTCTCTCTCGCCCACCCTCTCTCTCTTGTAGGGGGTAGTGTAATTTTTAAACGGTTAGCTGCCTTTTAGTCTTTTCTACCTCATAGTAAACACAAGCAGACACTCGAAACTGTTGCCGCACCTCCCCCACGTTTATATGAATGAAACAGTTGTAACAGCTTTCCTCGATAGTTGAGAGACCGCCCTTAACCACAGTTGTACAACATCATCCATTTCAGGGAAGAACGGAGAGCTCAAACACTGATTGGCCAAGTGAATCACAAAATAATCGCAGGCACCAGAACCCAAATAAGGAAAACAGTGGGGAATCCTAGCACTCGTTGGTCAAGGCAGCAGTAGTAGACCCAGCCCACATATACATGTATATAATGCGTGGAGATTACTATGCTTGTGTGTGTGTACCTTTGGGAACAGCACCCGACTTTGCAAAGTTGAATGAAAAAGTTTTGGACAGACTCCTCCGTGTCTTTGTTCCTGGGAAGGGAAATAAAAAGTGCCGTAGATGGGGCTGGACAGCCACTTATCTCGCACAATTGGGGTCTCCTCCGGGATGAAATAATTATTGCCGGGGGGGGGGCAGTCTCTTCGGCTCATGGATCAAGCCTGATTACAACAAAGACGCGTCTAGTATATATTTATACTTCTCACTGATAAGGTTGGTCCGTCGGCCGTCGGCCAAGAGAGGATGTGACCCGGCTCATTTAAAAATAATTTTGAATCCTGGAAAAGGAACACACGGACGAGTGCTGGGACGACTGGTTAGTGACTATACACATTTAAAAAGGCCAGACAACTCCGTGCACGGATCAAGGTAAGAGATTCTTTTGTTCTTCCTTGTTGGCCGCGTGGTTTTGACGGTCATCTGTGAAAACGCTTTGGGCGTTTAAGACCAGGACTGAAGATAAACCACGGGAAATTGTGGTTTTGACGGTCATCTGTGAAAACGCTTTGGGCGTTTAAGACCAGGACCGAAGATAAACCATGGGAAATCAGACTTCTAAGGAAAAGTCAGGGAAGACTGCAAATGGGAAAGAAATACCCCCCGATAGTCCATTAGGTCGGAAGTTAAGTCTATGGACGGACAGTAGTAGAACGAAGGACTTAAAGAAAGAGACCATGATAAAATATTGTTGTTTTATATGGACCAAAGAACCTATCCGCGCCCCCTCGGTAGTTTGGCCCGAGTATGGGTCTGATGAAGACTGGGTGTGTCAAATCCTAAATGTATATGTTAACAGAAAACAACCGTTTGACCCAGAGGAGAGCAAATATGCCACCGCCTGGTTGGCGGACGACGGCGAGAGTCCCACGCGTCTCTATCCTCTGATTCCCCAAACAGACCCGAGGAAGCCCCAGAAGTCTTGGGACATCCTCACCGACGGTTTGCCACCGTCTTCCCCACCCCCGTATATACCACCTGCGCACGACCAGGCGTCCAGCGCGGACCTCCCTCCTGCGACGGATAATTCCGAGTCCCAGCAGGCTACGACCAGTGAGGAAGGGACTGCTGGGGGGGGCACAGGAGGGGGCGCAGAACCCACCCCAGGCACTAGGAAATCAGTCCCACTCGAGATGCGGAGAGGTCGAGAAGAGGGATTGAGAGCTGGGAGGAGTGACAATATTGAACAGCTGAACCCCTTACGAGAGGTGCCGTTTGGGAACGAACGGACCGGGTTCGTAGTACAACCTTTAAATTCTGGGGATATCCGGCAACTCCGTAATGAACTACCCCGTCTACTGGACGACCCCGTCAGTGTGGGAATACAACTGGACCAATTTCTGGGGCCCAGTATATACACATGGGCTGAACTGCAGGCCATGATGAGAATACTATTTAATTACGATGAAATTGTTATGATCCGGAATAGTGCAATGGCCATTTGGGATAGGGAGCATCAGGACGGCCCTCAGCGTGGAGAGCAGAAGTACCCCTTAGAGGACCCCCGGTGGGATCATAACGACGCGGGGGGACGGGCCAATATGACAGACCTCAGAAGCCTTATAATCAGGGGGATCCAAACCTGCGTGCCCAAACAGCGGAATTTAGCAAAAGCATTTGAAGTTGGACAGAAAAAGGATGAATCCCCGAGTGAGTTTTTAGACCGTTTGCGGGAGTCCATGCGAAAGTATTCAGGTTTAGACCCCGATGGGGAAATAGGCAAGAGCATGCTTAAGGTGCACTTTGTGACTAAGCCTGACATTCAGAAGAAATTACAGAAAGTGGAGGATTGGGCTGAAAAGGATGATGCAGAATTATTACGGGAAGCACAGAAGGTGTACGTTCAGAGGGATGTAATAAGGGAGATTATGGGGTGGAAAGAGGAACGTCGAAGAAAAGTTGGAGAGGAAGAATTAGCCGTTACCATGTCATACCTTAGTGAGTCCCGATTGACAGAGATAGACCCTAGGGTTTGGGTCGCCAAAGGGAACCGGGGAGGACTCGCAATTGGACCTGTAGAGGTAAAATTAAAGCCCCAGAGCCCCGACGTCAGAGTGCGCCAATACCCCATCTCTTGGGAAGGGAGGCAGGGCCTGAAATCAGTTATGGAAGACCTAATAAAAGATGGATTGGTAGAGCCCTGTATGTCAAGATACAATTCCCCCATCCTGCCGGTCCGGAAGTCGGACGGGAGCTACCGAATGGTCCAAGACCTAAGGGAAGTAAATAAAATTGTCCAAGTACGGCACCCTGTGGTACCGAACCCATACACTATTCTGGGGCGAATCCCCCCGGACCACGGCTGGTTTAGTGTTATCGACTTAAAGGATGCCTTCTGGGCGTGTCCCCTGGACAAGGACAGTAGGGATCTTTTTGCTTTTGAATGGGAGGATCCTGATACTGGCAGAAAACAACAGTACAGGTGGACCGTACTCCCCCAAGGATTCACTGAGTCCCCGACTCTGTTCGGGCAGATTCTGGAACCATTATTGGAGGGACTAACCTTGTCCCCGGCCCTTAAACTTATACAATACGTGGACGATCTCCTTTTATCTGGACCGGTGGAGGAGGACGTCCTACTTGGGACTAATGCCCTGTTAAATTACCTAGCTGAGAAGGGGTTAAGAGTGAGCCAGAAGAAGCTCCAATCTGTCGAGAAAGAGGTTAAGTACCTGGGACACTTGATAAGCCAGGGACAGAAACGAATAAGTCCGGAAAGAGTGCGGGCAATAATCGAACTAGGCCTCCCAACGACCAAGAGGGAGTTGCGGAAGTTCTTGGGACTCTTAGGCTATTGTCGGTTATGGATAGACGACTATGCCCCCCTTACTAAAGACTTGTACCTAAAACTCATTGAGGAGGCACCCAACAGAATAAAATGGGAGGAGGAGGAGAAAAAGTTAATTGAAATCCTAAAAGGAAAATTGATGGCCGCACCTGTTTTAAGCTTGCCGGATTTTAGTAAGACATTTCGTCTCTTTGTGAACTCCAGAAAGGGAACCGCTCTTGGAGTATTGACCCAGGACTGGGGGGGAAAAAGGAAGCCGTGGCTTTCCTGTCAAAAATTCGGGATCCAGTCTCCCGAGGGTGGCCGGAGTGTGTCCAAGCGGTGGCAACCACGGCAAAGCTGGTAGAGGAAAGCAGGAAGTTGATTTTTGGGGCCCCCTTGACAGTCACTACTCCCCACCAGGTTAGAACTATCCTGAATCAGAAGGCCGGGAGGTGGCTCACTGACTCGAGAATTCTGAAATATGAAGCCATATTGTTAGACCGAGAAGACCTCCGAATAGAAGTCGGGGGCTGCCAGAACCCGGCGAACTTTCTTTGGAAAGGGGAAGGGGAGGAGGAACTGGAACACAGCTGTTCAGACATAATAGAGTACCAGAGTAAAGTGAGGGAAGATCTGAGGGATACCCCCTTACCTGCAGGAAGGCGGTGGTACATTGACGGGTCCTCTCGAGTGATAGATGGGAAGAGACACAACGGTTATGCAGTCATTAGTGAGACTGGTTGGGAATTAGTGGAAAGTGGACGGCTACCGAATGCCTGGTCGGCACAAACGTGCGAATTGTACGCCTTGCACCGGGCTCTGAGGAATTTAAAGGGAATAGCCGGGACAATCTACACTGACTCTAAGTATGCCTTTGGGGTAGTACACACCTTTGGGAAGATCTGGAAAGAAAGGGGAATGATAAATAGTAGAGGAAAGGAGTTGGTCCACGAGGAACTAGTAGCCATGATCTTGGAGGATTTGTTGCTGCCACAAGAGATTGCTGTAGTACATGTGAAAGGACACCAGAAAGACGATAAAATAGAGACCCTGGGGAATCAATTGGCAGATGAACAGGCAAAATTGGCTGGGATGGGGAAGGAAGTAATAAACTGCCTGGTAAGGATTCCACAGATATCCGAAATTACCGAAGTGCCCACGTTTACTGACAAAGAAGAAACTCTTCTCGCGTCTCTGGGGGGTACAAACGATAGGGAAGGCAAGTGGACCTTACCCGATGGCTGCCAGCTACTAAATCGACCGTTGACGCGGGACATTAATGCCCGTTTACACCAAGGGGGTCACTGGGGCGCCCAGGCACTGTGTGATGCCTTCCTGCGCCGATATGCTCACCCTGGTCTGTACACGGTAGCCAAGCAGGTCACAGGAGATTGCATAACATGTCGAAAGATTAACAAAAGGGGGCTGCGGCAGCATGCAAGACAAGGGGGTAGGAGTCCGGCCTATAGGCCGTTTGAGTATATCCAGGTAGATTACACTGAGCTCCCCCCCATAGGTCGTCTGAAGTATCTATTAGTAGGGGTAGATCACCTGACAGGATGGGTGGAAGCTTTCCCCACTACCACGGCAACGGCAACTCAGGTTAGCAAGATTCTACTCGAGCAAATCATCCCACGATTTGGGCTACCCCGCGCTATTGACTCTGACCAGGGGAGCCACTTCACCTCGACCGTCCTCCAGAATGCAGTGCAAGCAATGGGGATTGACTGGGATTTGCACACCCCCTGGCATCCCTCCTCCTCGGGCAAGGTCGAAAGAATGAACCAGACCATCAAAAAGCAGCTGACCAAACTCACTAGTGAAATCGGCCTGCCTTGGACCAAATGCCTACCCCTTGCCCTATTGCAAATTCGCACCCAGCCAAGGCGGGATTTGGGCGTCTCCCCTTTCGAAATGTTATTTGGCCTCCCGTTCCATGGGCCGAAGGGGGAACCTCCTGTATTTGAGTCTCGGGATATGTTTGTGCAAAAATATATGGTGGCTCTGGGTTCTGCTCTATCTCGTTTACGCCAACAGGGACTTTTGGCACAGACGCCGCCCCTCGAGTTTGCGGTGCACACCGTCAAGCCGGGTCAGTGGGTCCTGATTAAAAGCTGGAAGCAACGTACCCTCGAACCAACTTGGGATGGTCCCTTCCTGGTACTTTTGACGACCGAAACGGCTGTCCGTACGGCCGAAAAGGGCTGGACACATTACACTCGAGTCAAGGGACCAGTGCCACAACCGACGGAGGACGAACGAACCTCTCTGACAAAGGCATCTAAGGAACAGAGACCCTGAGAACGAACTAATCGGACTTTGGCGAGTCTAAAGGAACTGTGCCCTCGGGCTACGGGTGTCGCGGAAAAAAAAATGCGGTCAATCGTATTGTTAACTTGCTATGCCATTATCGTTGGGCTGGGTCATAGTGTGCGTGTTACCCAATTTGGCCTCTGGAAAAAACAAGCAGAGGACCGTCAGTGGTTCACCATCTCCGTGCTTGCCAACCAATCAACACAGACACTTAGCTTAGACCTATGTGAGTTGGTGCCCTGTAGGACTAAAAGTCAACTGAATCAAACTAAGCGGAACCTAGAGAGAGAAGGGGGATTCCAGGGTCAGACGTTAGTATTACAATTGCATGGTAGGGAAGGCCTAAATAGGCCTCCAGCCCCCGGGGTCCAGGCTATGGTGTCAGTTGTCCGTGATCCCATCACCCCTGGACGAGATTGTGGGCAGAATCAGTGCAATCCGCTTTATCTGACCATAAAGAACTTGGAAAAAAACGAGGCGAGACTTAATAGAACAATACTAGGTATTAGAGTTGGGGGCCAGGCAGGATGGGGGGGGGATGCCGCTGTGCTGCACGTATATCACGGTCATTGAAGCTGAGTCTGGGGGCTCATCCACCACTGATAAGCAGGAAAAGATTAGAATAATTGAGACGACGGATTTGGAAAAGACCTTTGAAATAGAAACAGGATACGGGGAGGCGAATGCCTGGATGGAATGGGTCAAATATACTGTGAGGAGCATGAAAAAGAGTGATTGCTACGCATGCACGAGTGCCCGCCCTAACCCTCAGGTGGTTCCATTCCCGCTGGGATGGGAGAAACACCCACGAGCCATGTACTGCATGATAAGGCTGTACCAGGACCGAGAGGCCTGGAACGACCCCACTTGTCGACCCTTGAGTTTGAAGTTTCCCCCCGTCAGGTCTGAGGGGGCGCCCCGCCCGCCATCATTCTCAGGGGTAACGGGTATGCACCAGGCCTGCGTCTCTCGGACGGGACTACAGTGGGACGACGATGTGGGGACATTTGACAAGTGCAGTGGATCAATTCGGCTGGTCAATGAAACTACCGGGGGCGGGAATTACTCCCACATTCATGTGCCTAGGGCAGACCTCTGGTGGTACTGTGGTGGGAGGGTTCTGCGACCGACCCTGCCCCAAAAATGGACGGGCACTTGTGCGATCGTTCAATTGGCCATCCCATTCACCCTGGTATTCGAAAAACAAGAGCAACCCCGTTCTAGTGGAAGAACTGAGAGAGCTTTGGAGACCTCTTTTGATGATAACATATATTTAGATGCCATAGGGGTCCCCAGGGGTGTTCTTGACGAATACAAGGCTAGGAACCAGATAGTGGCGGGTTTTGAGTCATCACTGTTCTGGTGGGTGACCATCAATAAGAATGTGGATTGGATTAATTATATTTACAACAATCAGCAGAGGTTCATTAATTATACCCGGGATGCAGTGAAAGGAATAGCAGAACAACTGGACGCCACTAGTAGGATGGCGTGGGAAAATAGGTTGGCCTTAGACATGATGTTGGCAGAGAAGGGGGGGTGTTTGTGTCATGATAGGCACTCAGTGCTGCACTTTCATCCCCAACAACACAGCCCCTGATGGGTCCATCACCCGCGCCCTGGATGGACTCACCACATTGGCGGACGAACTGGCTGAAAACTCGGGCATCGACTCTGGCCTCACGGACTGGTTGGAAGCTTGGTTCGGTAAATGGACAGGGGTGGTCGTTCCCTTTCTTGTCTCATGTATAGTGGTAGCAGGAGTACTCACTGCCCTTGGGTGTTGCGTTATTCCCTGTGACCGGGGATTAACTCAATGACTGATCGAAACCGCCCTTACTAAGAAGGATGTTCCCTTTGGGCAGGTTGAACGAATAAATCTCGAGATGGAACAACGTGAATCCCTCTTGGGCGGGGGTAGTATTAGAGAAGGGCAGTTTGATGAACAAGCTCAGGAGTTATTAAATGCCCTGTAGAAGAAACTTACGGTTGAAAAATTACAGGCCGTAAGAAAAGACACGGGGGATTTGTAGGGGGTAGTGTAATTTTTAAACGGTTAGCTGCCTTTTAGTCTTTTCTACCTCATAGTAAACACAAGCAGACACTCGAAACTGTTGCCGGACCTCCCCCACGTTTATATGAATGAAACAGTTGTAACAGCTTTCCTCGATAGTTGAGAGACCGCCCTTAACCACAGTTGTACAACATCATCCATTTCAGGGAAGAACGAAGAGCTCAAACACTGATTGGCCAAGTGAATAACAAAATAATCGCAGGCACCAGAACCCAAATAAGGAAAACAGTGGGGAATCCTAGCACTCGTTGGTCAAGGCAGCAGTGGTAGACCCAGCCCACATATACATGTATATAATGCGTGGAGATTACTATGCTTGTGTGTGTGTACCTTTGGGAACAGCACCCGACTTTGCAAAGTTGATTGAAAAAGTTTTGGACAGTCTCCTCCGTGTCTTTGTTCCTGGGAAGGGAAATAAAAAGTGCCGTAGATGGGGCTGGACAGCCACTTATCTCGCACACTCTCACCCACTCTCTCTCTTGCCCACACTCTCTCTCACCCACACTCTCTCTCGCTCACTTTCTCACTCTCTCCCACTATCTTTCTCACCCACTCTCTCTTTGGCGCACTCGCTCTCACCCATTCTCTCTTTGGCCCAGTCTCACTCTTACCCACTCTCTGTCTCGCCCACACTCTCTCTCGCCCACACTCTCTCTCGCCCACACTCTCTCTTGCCCACTCTCTCTCTCACCTGCTCTCTCTCTCACTCACTCTCTCACTCAAGCCCACTCTTTCTCTGGCCAACACTTTCATGCGCCCACGCACTCTCTCGCCCACTCTGTCTCATCCACTCTCTCTCGCCCACTCTTTCTCTCTCGCACACTCTCTCACACCCACTCTTTCATGCCCACGCTCTCCCTCTGTCCCCTCTCCCACTCTCACACACTTTCTCTATCGCCCACTCTCTCACTGTCGCACACTCTCTCCCTCTGCCCCCTCACTCATTCTCTCCCACTCTCTCTATCTCCCACTCTCCCACTGTCTGTCGCCCACTCTCTCACTCTCGCCCACTGTCCCTCTCTCACCCACTCTCCCTCACACCCACTCATTATCTCGCCCAGTCTCTCTCTCGCCCACAATCTCTCTCGCCCACTCCCTCTTACCCACTCTCTCACTCTCGCCCACTATCTCCCTCTGCCCCTCTCTCTCTCACCCACAATCTCTCTCGCTCACACTCTCTCTCGCCCCCCTCCGTCTCACACCCACTCTCTGTCACCCACTCTTTCTCTCGCACTCTCACTCTCTCACCCACTCTCTCACTCCCACTCTTTCTCTCGCCAACTCTATCTCGTCCACTCTCTCTCGCCCACTCTCTCTCGCCCGCTGTCTCTCACCCACACTCTCTCTCACCCACTCTCTCTCTTGCCCACCCTCTCCCTCACCTTCACTCTCTCTCCCCCACACTCTCTCTACCCCCACACTCTCTCTCACTCTCACACTCACTCTCTCTCACCCTTTCTCTCTTTCGCCCAGTCTTTCTCTCGCCTATTCTCTCTCTCCCTCTCTCTCTCGCTCACTCTCTATCTCGTGCACTATCTCTCTCTGCCCTCTCTCACTCTCGCGTGCACTCTCCCTCGCCCACATTTGCTCTCGCCCTCTCCCTCTCTCGCCCACTCCCTGTCACCCCCACTCTCTCTCACACACACACTCTCTCGCCCCCAATCTGTCTCGCCCACTCTCTCTTGACCACTCCCCCTCTGCCCCCTCACTCTCGCCCAGTCTCACTCGCTCCCTGTCTCTCTCGCAAACTCTCTCACACCCACTCTCTCTCGCCCACTCTCTCCCTCTGCCCCCTCACTCATTCTCTCCCACTCTCTCTCTCCCACTCTCTCACTCTCTCCCACTGTCTCTCTCTCACAGACTCTCTCTCACACCCACTCTCTCTCTTGCCCACTCTCTCACTCTCGCCCACTCTCTCATTGTCGCCCCCTCACTCATTCTCTCCCACTCTCTCTCTCCCACTTTCTCACTCTCTCCCACTCTCTCTTGCCCACTCTCTCACTGACGCCCACTGTCTCTCTCACCCACTCTCTCTCTCGCCCACTCTCTCTCTCTCTCGCCCACTCTCTCTCGCCCAGTCTCCCTCTCGCCCTCTCTCTCTTGCCCACTCTCTCTATATCTCTCCCTCACTCTCTCTCATACCCACTCTCTCTCTCCCCACTCTCTCTATCACCAACTCTCTCTCTCGTTCACTCTCTCTCTCGCCCACTCTCTCACTCTCTCCACTGTCTCTCTCTCGCTCACTCTCTCTCTTGTCCAATCTCTCTTTCGCCCAGCCTCTCTCTCGCCCCCTCTCTCTTGCCCACTCTCTCTCTTGCCCGCTCTCTCTCTCTCTCTCGCCCACTCTCTCTCACATCCACTCTCTCACTCTCGCCCAGTCTCACTCTCACCCACTCTCTGTCTCACACACACTCTCTCTCGCCCACTCTCTCTCTCGCCCACTCTCTCACTCTCGCCGACTCTCTCTCTCGCGCACTCTCTCTCTCGCCCAGTATATCCCTCTGCCCCCCTCTCACTCTCGCCCACACTCTCTCTCTCGCCCACTCACTCTCTCTCTCGCCCACTCTCTCTCTCGCCCACTCTCTCTCACCCACTCTCTCTTTCGTCCAGTCTCTCTCTCGCCCACACCTTCTCGCCCACTCTCTCACTCTCTCTCTCGCCCACTCTCTCACTCTCTCTCTCGCCCATTCTCTCACTCTCTCTCTCGCTCACTCTCTCACTCTCAACCACTCTCTCTCTCGCCCACTCTCTCACTCTCGCCCACTCTCTCTCTCGCCCACTCCCTCACTCTCGCCCACTCTCTCTCTCTTGCCCACTCTCTCTCTCTGGATTAGTGGTGCTGGGAGAGCACAGCAGTTCAGGCAGCATCCAACGAGCAGCGAAATCGACGTTTTATGACAAAAGCCCTTCATCAGGAATAACGGCAGTGAGCCTGAAGCGTGGAGAGATAATCTCGACGAGGGTCGGAGTGGAGAGAGAGTAGCATAGAGTATAATGGGTGAGCTTCAGAGCAGAGGAAATGACCTGGGAGTTGTAGTGATAGAGGGACTCCCTGAGATTCTTGTAGAGAGAGGAGGGAAACTTCTTCAAGGCAGGCATCCTTGCAAGAGGATTCGCAGTAGGGTTTAAATCAACAAGGTAAAAACAATGACTGCAGATGCTGGAAACCAAATACTGGATTAGTGGTGCTGGAAGAGCACAGCAGATCACAGGGAGTCCCCCTCACACTGCAACTCCCAGGTCATTTCCTCTGCTCTGAAGCTCACCCATTGTACTCTATGCTACTCTCTCCCCACCCCCACCCTCCCCTAGCTTATCTCTCCACGCTTCAGGCTCACTGCCTTTATTCCTGATGAAGGGCATTTGTCCGAAACGTCGATTTCGCTGCTCATTGGATGCTGCCTGAACTGCTGTGCTCTTCCAGCACCACTAATCCAGTATTTGGTTTTCAGCATCTGCAGTCATTGTTTTTACACTCTCTCTCTCTCGCCCACTCTCACTCGCCCAATCTTTCTCTTGCCCACTCTCTCTCTAGCCCATTCTCTCTCTCTCGTCCACTCTCTCTTCTGCCCATTCACGCTCTCGCCCATTCTCTCTCTCTCTCGCCCACTCTCTCTCTCCCACCCACTCTCTCCCGCCCAAATTCTCTCTCATCCACACTCTCTCTCTATCAACTCCCTCTCTCGCCTACTCTCTCACTCTCGCTCACACTCTCTCTCTCGCCCCATCTCTCACTCTCGCACACTCATCTCTCGCCCACTCAAGCTCTCGCCCACACTCTCACTGTCGCCCACTCTCTCCTTCTGTCCCCTCTCTCACTCTCTCCCACTCTCTCTCTCACCCCCACACTCTCGCTCACACCTTCTCACGCCCACTCTCTCTCGCCCACTCTCTCACTCTCGCCCACTCTCTCTCTCTCACCCATTCTCCCTCTCTCGCCCACTCTCCCTCTTCCACTCTCTCTGTCCCCCAATCTCTCTCTCTCATCCACTCTCTCTCTCGCCCACACTCTCTCTCGCCCACTCTCTCACACCCACTCTCTCTCTTGCCCACTCTCTCCCTCTGCCCCCTCTCTCACTATCGCCCACACTCTCACTGTCTCCCAGTCTCTCACTGTCGCTCACTCTCTCCCTCTGAGGCCTGTCTCACAATCTCCCACTCTCACTCTCTCCCACTCTGTCTCTCGCCCAATCTCTCTCTCACCCACTCTCTCTCTCGCTCACTCTCTCACTCTCGCCCACTTTTGCTCGGCCACTCTCTCACACTCGCACACTCATCTCTCGCCCAC
>NC_092744.1:107574375-107579375 GCF_047496795.1 Chiloscyllium punctatum
GAAGGACACTCACATACACTGCAAGAGGGACACACATACTCACAGCAAGAGGGGAACACGTACACACAGTGAGGGAAGAACACGCACATGCTCAAGCACATAAACACAGACACACAGCGAGAGAGGGGCATGCACACACACAGCCAGTGAGCGACATGGACGGATGGACGGACGGACGGACATACAAATACACACAGCAAGAGAGGGACACATGCACACACAGCGAGGAAGGGACACACACACATGCACACACACACAGCAAGGGAGGGACACACACACACAGTGTGGGAGTGACACACACACACACACACACACACACACACACACACACACACAGCAAAGGGGGAAAACTCACACATACACAGTGAGGGAGGGCCATGCACACGTACGCACAGCAAGAGGGGCACACACACCAAAACACACACACACACACACACACACACACACACACACACACACACACACACACACAGGGAGGACATGCATACACAGCGAGGGATGGACACACACACACACACACACACAGAGAGCAAGAGAGGGACACGCACACGCACAGCAAGAGGGACACACACACCACACACACAGCAAGAGGGACACACACACGCACAGCAAGAGGGACACACACACCACACACACACACACACAGCGATGGAGGGACACACACACACACACAGCAAGGGAGGGACACGCACACACACAGAGCGAGGGAGGAACACACACACACACACAGCGAGGGAGGGACACACACACAGACACAGCGAGGGAAGGACATGCACACACAGTGAGGAAAGGACATACACTCGCACATACACAGAGAGCAATGGACACACACACACAGTGAGGGAGGGACACGCTGAAACACGCAGCGAGGGAGGGAGCATGGACACACACAGCGTGGGAGGGACACACACACACACAGCGAGGAAGCGACACGCAAACACATAGCGAGAGAGGGACACACAGTGAAGGAGAGACAAGCACACACACCGCAAGGGGTAGGGCATGTGCAAACAAATTGAGAAGGTGTACACACACGCAAAGCGATGGAAGGACACGCACATACACACAATGAGCGGGATACACGCAGACACACAGCGAGGGAGGGACACACACACTGCAAGGGAGGGGGACACACATACACACCGCGAAGGAGGGACAAACACACACACATGTCGAGGGGGAGGGCATGTGCACAGAAATTGAGAGGGGGCACACACACACAGCGAGAGGGGACACACACAGACACGGCGAGGGAGGACACACATAGACATGGCAAGGGTGGGACACGCGCACACAGCAAGCTGGTCACACACACACACACACAAGGGACAGTGACAAACACACAAAGCGAGGAAGTGACACACACACATACATACAGACACAAACAAAGAGCAAAGGAGGGACATGCACACACGCACACAAGGGACGGACACATACACGCAAAGCGAGGGAGTGACACGCACACATACACACACACACACAAAGCAAGGGATGGACGCGTGCACACACAGCATGGGAGCGACATACAAACACACACTGTGAGGGGGTTACCCGCAGACACACAGCGAAGGAGGGACACACACATAAACACACACACACAGAGCGAGGGAGGGACACACACACACATACAGTGAATGAAGGGACACACACGTCAATGGGGAGGGCATGTGCACAGAAATTGAGAGGGGGCACACACACACACACACACACAGCGAGAGGGGACACGCACAGACACGGCAAGGGGGGACACACAGACACACAAGGGATGGACACACAAAGCGAGGGAGGGACATGCACACATACACACGCAAACACAGAGCAAGGGAGGGACATGCACACACACACACGGGACGGAAACACACATACAAAGCGAGGGGGGGACACGTGCACACACAGCGAGTGTGGGATATACACACAGCGAGGGAACGACACACAAACACACACTGTGAGGGGGTTACCCGCAGACACACAGCGAGGAGGGACATACACACAGCGAAGGAGTGGACGCGCGCACGCACACACACACACACACACACAGACACACACACACAGGGAAGAACAAGCACACACAGCGAGGAAGGGGCACACACACACGCAGCGAGCGAGAGACACACACAGCAAGGGAGGGACACGTGCACTCACACACCGAGGGAGGGACGTGCACGCGCACGGGCACACACACACACACACACACACACACACACACACGAGCGAGGAGGGACATGCACACACAGCGAGGGAAGGACATGCACACACAGCAAGGGAGGAACATACACAAACACACACAGCGAGGGAGGGCCACGTGCACACACGTACAGCAAGAGGGACACACGCACACACAGCAAGTAGGGCTAACTCACACATACACAGCGAGGGAGGGACACGCACACACACAGACACAGAGGGTGGGACTACACAAACACAGAGCGAGGGAGGGACACACACACACAAACACCCACAGAGCAAGAGAGGGACACACGCACACATAGCGAGGTGGAGACACATGCACACACAGCGAGGGAGGGACACACACACACACACGCACAGCAAGAGGGACATACACACACACGCACAGCGACGGAGGGACAGACACACAGATACAGTGAGGGGGTCACGCACACACACAGAGCGAGGGAGGGCCACACACACACACGCACAGCAAGAGGGACATACACACACACGCACAGCGAGGGAGGGACAGACACACAGATACAGTGAGGGGGTCACGCACACACACAGAGCGAGGGGGACCTGCACACTCACAGCGTGGGAGGGAGACACACTTTCACACACACATACAGAGGGAGGGACACTCACACACACAGCGAAAGAGAGACACAAACACACAAACACCGAGTGAGGGACACGCAGTGAAGGGGGGGACACACAAACACATACTGTGAGGATGTGACACATACACACGAACAGCGAGGAAGACACACACACACACACACACACCGAGCGAGGGACTTGCTGACACATGCAGCGAGGGAGGGATGTGCGCACACACAGCGAAGGAGGGACACGCACACACACAGCGAGGAAGGGACACGCACACACACAGCAAGGGAGGGACAAGCAGACACACGGTGAGGGGGAGGGCATGTGCACAGAAATTGAGAAGGTGCACGCACACACAGCGAGAGGGGACATGCACAGGCACAGCGAGGGAGGGACACACGCACACACACACAGCGAGGGAGGGACACACACACACACTGCGAGGCAGGGACACACACACACACACTGCGAGGGAGGGACACACACACACACACACACACACAGCGAGGGAGGGACACACACACACACACACACAGCGAGGGAGTGACACACACACACACACAGCGATGGAGGGACACACACAAACACACAGCGAGGGAAGGACACACACACACATACACACACAAAGCGAGGGAGGGTCACACACACACACAGCGGGGGATGTACACACACACACAGCGAGAGATGGACACACACACATACACACAGCGAGGGAGGGAGACACACACATACACACAGCGAGGGAAGGACACACATAGCGAGGGAGGGACACACACACACACACACACACACAGCGAGGGAGGGACACACACACACACACACACAGCGATGGAGGGACACACACACACACACACAGCGATGGAGGGATACACACACACACAGCGAGGGAGGGACACACACACAGAGCGAGGGAGGGATACACACACACAGCGAGGGAGGGACACACACACAGAGCGAGGGAGGGACACACACACACACTGCGAGGGAGGGACACACACACACACACCCACACAGCGAGGGAGGGACACACACACACACACACACACACACACACACACACACACACACAGCGAGGGAGGGATACACACACACACACAGCGAGGGAGGGACACACACACAGAGCGAGAGAGGGACACACACACACACACTGCTAGGGAGGGACACACACACACACACCCACACAGCGAGGGAGGGACAAGCACACACACACACACAGCGAGGGAGGGACACACACACGCACACACACACACACACAGCGAGGGAGGGACACACACACACACACACCGTGAGGGAGGGACACACACACACACACAGCGAGGGAGGGACACACACACACACACACACACACACACACACACACACACACACACACACACACACACATCGAGGGAGGGATACGCACACACACAGCGAGGGAGGGACACACACACACAGCGAGGGAGGGACACACACACACACTGCGAGGGAGGGACACACACACACACACACACACACTGCGAGGGAGGGACACACACACATACACACACAGCGAGGGAGGGACACACACACATACACACAGCGAGGGAGGGAGACACACACATACACACAGCGAGGGAAGGACACACATAGCGAGGGAGGGACACACACACACACACACACACAGCGAGGGAGGGACACACACACACACGCACAGCAAGAGGGACATACACACACACGCACAGCGAGGGATGGACAGACACACAGATACAGTGAGGGGGTCACGCACACACACAGAGCGAGGGAGGGCCACACACACACACGCACAGCAAGAGGGACATACACACACACGCACATCGAGGGAGGGACAGACACACAGATACAGTGAGGGGGTCACGCACACACACAGAGCGAGTGGGACCTGCACACTCACAGCGTGGGAGGGAGACACACTTTCACACACACATACAGAGGGAGGGACACTCACACACACAGCGAAAGAGAGACACAAACACACAAACACCGAGTGAGGGACATGCAGTGAAGGGGGGGACACACAAACACATACTGTGAGGATGTGACACATACACACGAACAGCGAGGAAGACACACACACACACACACACACCGAGTGAGGGACTTGCTGACACACGCAGCGAGGGAGGGATGTGCGCACACACAGCGAAGGAGGGACACGCACACACAAAGCGAGGAAGGGACACGCACACACACAGCAAGGGAGGGACAAGCAGACACACGGTGAG
>NC_092744.1:107584375-107591875 GCF_047496795.1 Chiloscyllium punctatum
GACACACACACACATTCACAGCGTGGGAGGGACTCTCACACACACACACACACACAGCGAGGGAGGGACACACACACACACACACACACACACACACACACAGCGAGGGAGGGACACTCACACACACTGCGAGGGAGTGACACACGCACATACACACACACACACACACACATACAGCGAGGGAGAACACACACACATGCACACAGCGAGGGAAGGACACACACACATACACACAGCGAGGGAAGGACACACACATACACACAGCGAGGGAAGGACACACACACACTCACACACTCACACACACACAGCGAGGGAGGGACACACACACACAGCGAGGGAGGTACACACACACACACACACACACACACACACAGCGAGGGAGGGACACACACACACAAACACACACACAGCGAGGGAGGGACAAACACACACACACACAGCGAGGGAGGGACACACACACACAAACACAGCGAGGGAGGGACACACAAACACACACAGCGAGGGAGGGACACGCACACACACACACTGCGAGGGAGGGACACACACACACACACACTCACTGCGAGGGAGGGACACACACACACACACAGCGAGGGTGGGACACACACACATACACACAGCGAGGGAAGGACACACACACACACAGCGAGGGAGGGACACACATACACACACAGCGAGGGAGCGACACACACACACACAGCGATGGAGGGACACACACACACACACAGCGATGGAAGGACACACACACACACACACACACAGCGAGGGAGGGTCACACACACACACAGTAGGGGAGGTACACACACACACACACAGCGAGGGAGGGACACACACACACACACACACAGCGAGGGAGGGACACACACACACACACACACACAGCGAAGGAGGGACACACACACACTCACAGCGAGGGAGGGACACACACACACACAGAGCGAGGGAGGGAGACACACACACACCGCGAGGGAGGGACCCACACACACACACACAGCGAGGGAGGGGGAACCACACACACACACACACACACACACACTCAGCGTGGGAGGGGGACACACATACACACACAGCGAGGGAGACAGACAGACACACACACACACAGCGAGGGAGGGACACACACACAAACACACACACACACACACACACAGCGAGGGAGGGACACACACACAAACACACACAGCGAGGGAGGGACACACACACAGCGAGGGAGGGACACACACACACACACAGCGAGGGAGGGACACACACACACACACAGAGGGAGGGATACACACACAGCGATGGAGGGACACAAACACACACAGCGAGGGAGGGACACACACACACACACAGAGCGAGGGAGGGACACACACACACACCGCGAGGGAGGGATCAACACACACACACAGCGAGGGAGGGACACACACACACACACACACACACACAGTGAGGGAGGGACACACACACACACACGCACACACAGTGAGGGAGACACACACACTCACACACAGCGAGGGAGGGACACACACACACACTCACAGCGAGGGAGGGACACACACACACACACAGCGAGGGAGGGACACACACACACACATAGGGAGGGAGGGATACACACACAGCGAGGGAGGGACACAAACACACACAGCGAGGGAGGGACAAACACACACACACTCACAGCGAGGGAGGGACACACACACACACACAGCGAGGGAGGGACAAACACACACACTCACAGCGAGGGAGGGACACACACACACACACAGCGAGGGAGGGACATACACACACACACCGAGGGAGGGACAAACACACACACACACACACAGAGCGAGGGAGGGACACACACACACACACACACACACAAACACACACACAGCGAGGGAGGGGCGCACACACACACACACACAGAGCGATAGAGGGACACACACACAGCGAGGGAGACACACACACAAAGAGCGAGGTGGGACACACACACACACACACACACACACACACAGCGAGGGAGGGACACACACACACACACACACACACACACACACTCAGCGAGGGAGGGGGACACACATACACACACACAGCGAGGGAGACAGACAGACACACACACACACAGCGAGGGACGGACACACACACAAACACACACACACACACACACAGCGAGGGAGGGACACACACACACACACACAGAGCGAGGGAGGGACACACACACAGCGAGGGAGGGACACACACTGAGCGAGTGTGGGACACACACACACACACACACACGCAGCGAGGGAGGGACACACACACACAGCGAGGGAGGCACGCACACACACACACACACACACACACACACAGACGAGGGATGGACACACACACACACACATACACAGCGCGGGAGGGACTCACACACACAAACACAGCGAGGGAGGGACACAAACACACACACAAACACACAGAGCGAGGGAGGGTCACAGACACACACACACAGCGAGGGAGGGACAAACACACACAAGCACACACAGCGAGGGAGGGACACATACACACAGCGAGGGAGGGACACACACACACTAACACACACGCACACACAGCGAGGGAGGGACACACACACACACACACACAGAGCGAGGGACACACACACACACACACACACAGCGAGGGAGGGACACATACACACACACACAGCGAGGGAGGGACACACACACACACACACACACACAGCGAGGGAGGGACACACACACACTCACAGCGAGGGAGGGACAAACAAAACAAACACACACACACAGAGCAAGGGAGGGACACATACACACACCGAGAGGGAGGGACCCACGCACTCACACAGCGAGGGAGGGACACACATACACACACACACACACAGCGAGGGAGACACACACAAACACACACACACTCAGCGAGGGAGGGACACACGCACACACTGCGAGGGAGGGACACACACACACACACACACAGCGAGGGAGGGACACACACACATACACACAGCGAGGGAAGGGCACACACACACACAGACACAGCGAGGGAGGGACACACACACACACACAGCGAGGAAGGGACACACACACACACACACACACACACACACAGCGAGGGAGGGACACACACACATACACACAGCGAGGGAAGGGCACACACACACACAGACACAGCGAGGGAGGGACACACACACACACACAGCGAGGAAGGGACACACACACACACACACACACACACACACAGCGATGGAGGGACACGCACACAAACACACACAGCGATGGAGGGTCACACACAAACACACAGCGAGGGAGGGACACACACACACACACAAACACACAGCGAGGGAGGGACACACACACACACACACACACACAGCGAGGGAGGGACACACACACACACACACAGCGAGGGAGGGACACACACACACACACACACACACAGCGAGGGAGGGACACACACACACTCACAGCGAGGGAGGGACAAACAAAACAAACACACACACACAGAGCAAGGGAGGGACACATACACACACCGAGAGGGAGGGACCCACACACTCACACAGCGAGGGAGGGACACACAAACACACACACACACAGCGAGGGAGGGACACACACACACACACACAGCGAGCGAGGGACACACACACAGGGAGGGAGGAACAAACACACACTCACAGCGAGGGAGGGACACACACACACACAGCGAGGGAGGTACATACACACACACACACACACAGACCGAAGGAGGGACACACACGCACACCGCGAGGGAGGGATCCACACACACACACACAGTGAGGGAGGGACACATACACACACACACTCACACACACAGCGAGGGAGGGACACACACACACACACACACACACAGCGAGGGAGATACACACACACTCACACACACAGCGAGGGAGTGACACACACACACACTCACAGCGAGGGAGGGACACACACACACACACACACACACGCACACAGCGAGGGAGGGACAAAAACACACACTCACAGCGAGGGGGGGGACCCACACACACACAGCGAGGGAGGGACATACACACACACACCGAGGGAGGGGCACACACACACACACACACACACACACACAGAGTGAGGGAGGGGCACACACACACACACACACACACACAGCGAGGGAGGGACACACACACACACACACACACAGCGAGGGAGGGACACACACACAGACACACACACACACACACACACACAGCGAGGGAGTGACAAACACAGCGAGGGAGGGATACACACACACGGCGAGGGAGGGACACACACACACAAACACACACACACACACACAGCGAGGGAGGGACACACACACACAAACACACACACACACACAGCGAGGGAGGGACACACACACACACAGCGAGGGAGGGACACACACACACATTCACAGCGTGGGAGGGACTCTCACACACACACACACACACACACAGCGAGGGAGGGACACACACACATACACACAGCGAGGGAAGGGCACACACACACACAGACACAGCGAGGGAGGGACACACACACACACACAGCGAGGAAGGGACACACACACACACACACACACACACACACAGCGATGGAGGGACACGCACACAAACACACACAGCGATGGAGGGTCACACACAAACACACAGCGAGGGAGGGACACACACACACACACACACACAGCGAGGGAGGGACAGACACACACACACACACACAAAGCGAGGGAGGGACACACACACACACACACAGCGAGGGAGGGACACACACACACACACACACACAGCGAGGGAGGGACACACACACACTCACAGCGAGGGAGGGACAAACAAAACAAACACACACACACAGAGCAAGGGAGGGACACATACACACACCGAGAGGGAGGGACCCACACACTCACACAGCGAGGGAGGGACACACAAACACACACACACACAGCGAGGGAGGGACACACACACACACACACACAGCGAGCGAGGGACACACACACAGGGAGGGAGGAACAAACACACACTCACAGCGAGGGAGGGACACACACACACACAGCGAGGGAGGTACATACACACACACACACACACAGACCGAAGGAGGGACACACACGCACACCGCGAGGGAGGGATCCACACACACACACACAGTGAGGGAGGGACACACACACACACACACACTCACACACAGCGAGGGAGATACACACACACTCACACACACAGCGAGGGAGTGACACACACACACACTCACAGCGAGGGAGGGACACACACACACACACACACACACACACACAGCGAGGGAGGGACAAAAACACACACTCACAGCGAGGGGGGGACCCACACACACACAGCGAGGGAGGGACATACACACACACACCGAGGGAGGGGCACACACACACACACACACACACAGAGTGAGGGAGGGGCACACACACACACACACACACACAGCGAGGGAGGGACACACACACACACACACACACAGCGAGGGAGGGACACACACACACACACACACACACACACACACACAGCGAGGGAGTGACAAACACAGCGAGGGAGGGATACACACACACGGCGAGGGAGGGACACACACACACAAACACACACTCACACACACAGCGAGGGAGGGACACACACACACAAACACACACACACACACAGCGAGGGAGGGACACACACACACACAGCGAGGGAGGGACACACACACACATTCACAGCGTGGGAGGGACTCTCACACACACACACACACACAGCGAGGGAGGGACACACACACACACACACACACACACACACACACAGCGAGGGAGGGACACTCACACACACTGCGAGGGAGTGACACACGCACATACACACACACACACACACACATACAGCGAGGGAGAACACACACACATGCACACAGCGAGGGAAGGACACACACACATACACACAGCGAGGGAAGGACACACACATACACACAGCGAGGGAAGGACACACACACACTCACACACTCACACACACACAGCGAGGGAGGGACACACACACACAGCGAGGGAGGTACACACACACACACACACACACACACACACACAGCGAGGGAGGGACACACACACACAAACACACACACAGCGAGGGAGGGACAAACACACACACACACAGCGAGGGAGGGACACACACACACAAACACAGCGAGGGAGGGACACACAAACACACACAGCGAGGGAGGGACACGCACACACACACACTGCGAGGGAGGGACACACACACACACACACTCACTGCGAGGGAGGGACACACACACACACACAGCGAGGGTGGGACACACACACATACACACAGCGAGGGAAGGACACACACACACACAGCGAGGGAGGGACACACATACACACACAGCGAGGGAGCGACACACACACACACAGCGATGGAGGGACACACACACACACACAGCGATGGAAGGACACACACACACACACACACACAGCGAGGGAGGGTCACACACACACACAGTAGGGGAGGTACACACACACACACACAGCGAGGGAGGGACACACACACACACACACACAGCGAGGGAGGGACACACACACACACACACACACAGCGAAGGAGGGACACACACACACTCACAGCGAGGGAGGGACACACACACACACAGAGCGAGGGAGGGAGACACACACACACCGCGAGGGAGGGACCCACACACACACACACAGCGAGGGAGGGGGAACCACACACACACACACACACACACACACTCAGCGTGGGAGGGGGACACACATACACACACAGCGAGGGAGACAGACAGACACACACACACACAGCGAGGGAGGGACACACACACAAACACACACACACACACACACACAGCGAGGGAGGGACACACACACAAACACACACAGCGAGGGAGGGACACACACACAGCGAGGGAGGGACACACACACACACACAGCGAGGGAGGGACACACACACACACACAGAGGGAGGGATACACACACAGCGATGGAGGGACACAAACACACACAGCGAGGGAGGGACACACACACACACACAGAGCGAGGGAGGGACACACACACACACCGCGAGGGAGGGATCAACACACACACACAGCGAGGGAGGGACACACACACACACACACACACACACAGTGAGGGAGGGACACACACACACACACGCACACACAGTGAGGGAGACACACACACTCACACACAGCGAGGGAGGGACACACACACACACTCACAGCGAGGGAGGGACACACACACACACACAGCGAGGGAGGGACACACACACACACATAGGGAGGGAGGGATACACACACAGCGAGGGAGGGACACAAACACACACAGCGAGGGAGGGACAAACACACACACACTCACAGCGAGGGAGGGACACACACACACACACAGCGAGGGAGGGACAAACACACACACTCACAGCGAGGGAGGGACACACACACACACACAGCGAGGGAGGGACATACACACACACACCGAGGGAGGGACAAACACACACACACACACACAGAGCGAGGGAGGGACACACACACACACACACACACACAAACACACACACAGCGAGGGAGGGGCGCACACACACACACACACAGA
>NC_092744.1:107596875-107611875 GCF_047496795.1 Chiloscyllium punctatum
CACAAACACACAGAGCGAGGGAGGGTCACAGACACACACACACAGCGAGGGAGGGACAAACACACACAAGCACACACAGCGAGGGAGGGACACATACACACAGCGAGGGAGGGACACACACACACTAACACACACGCACATACAGCGAGGGAGGGACACACACACACACACACACACACACACAGCGAGGGAGGGACACACACACACACATACACACAGAGCGAGGGACACACACACACACACACACACACAGCGAGGGAGGGACACATACACACACACACAGCGAGGGAGGGACACACACACACACACACACACACAGCGAGGGAGGGACACACACACACTCACAGCGAGGGAGGGACAAACAAAACAAACACACACACACAGAGCAAGGGAGGGACACATACACACACCGAGAGGGAGGGACCCACACACTCACACAGCGAGGGAGGGACACACATACACACACACACACACAGCGAGGGAGACACACACAAACACACACACACACAGCGAGGGAGGGACACACACACACACACACACAGCGAGGGAGGGACACACACACAGGGAGGGAGGAACAAACACACACTCACAGCGAGGGAGGGACACCCACACACACAGCGAGGGAGGTACATACACACACACACACACACACACAGACCGAAGGAGGGACACACACGCACACCGCGAGGGAGGGATCCACACACACACACACAGTGAGGGAGGGACACACACACACACACACACACACACTCACACACACACACACACAGCGAAGGAGATTCACACACACTCACACACACAGCGAGGGAGTGACACACACACACACTCACAGCGAGGGAGGGACACACACACACACACACACACACACACACAGCGAGGGAGGGACAAAAACACACACTCACAGCGAGGGGGCGACCCACACACACACAGCGAGGGAGGGACATACACACACACACCGAGGGAGGGGCACACACACACACACACACACACACACACAGAGTGAGGGAGGGGCACACACACACACACACACACAGCGACGGAGGGACACACACACACACACACACACACACACACACACACACACAGCGAGGGAGTGACAAACACAGCGAGGGAGGGATACACACACACGGCGAGGGAGGGACACACACACACACACACACACAGCGAGGGTGGGACACACACACACACACACACAGCGAGGGAGGGACACATACACACAAACACACACACACACACAGCGAGGGAGGGACACACACACACACACAGCGAGGGAGACACACACACACACACAGCGAGGGAGGGACACACACACACACACACACACACACACAGCAAGGGAGGGACACACACACAGCGAGGGAGGGACATACACACACACAGCGAGGGAGGGACACACACACACACAGCGTTGGAGCGACACACACACACACACAACGCGAGGGAGGGACACACACACACACAGAGCGAGGGAGGGATACACACACACACAGCGAGGGAGGGACACACACACACACAGCGAGGGAGGGACACTCACACACACTGCGAGGGTGGGACACACACACACACACACACACAGCGAGGGAGAACACACACACATGCACACAGCGAGGGAAGGACACACACACATACACACAGCGAGGGAAGGACACACACATGCACACAGCGACGGAAGGACACACACACATACACACAGCGAGGGAAGGACACACACATGCACACAGCGACGGAAGGACACACACACACACACAGCGAGGGAGGGACACACACACACAGCGAGGGAGGTACACACACACACACACACACACACACACACACACACACAGCGAGGGAGGGACACACACACACAAACACACACACAGCGAGGGAGGGACAAACACACACACACACAGCGAGGGAGGGACACACACACACAAACACAGCGAGGGAGGGACACACAAACACACACAGCGAGGGAGGGACACACACACACACACACACACTGCGAGGGAGGGACACACACACACACACTCACTGCGAGGGAGAGAGACACACACACACACACAGCGAGGGTGGGACACACACACATACACACAGCGAGGGAAGGACACACACACACACAGCGAGGGAGGGACACACACACACACACAGCGAGGGAGCGACACACACACACACAGCGATGGAGGGACACACACACACACACAGCGATGGAAGGACACACACACACACACACACACACACAGCGAGGGAGGGTCACACACACACACAGTAGGGGAGGTACACACACACACACACACAGCGAGGGAGGGACACACACACACACAGCGAGGGAAGGACACACACACACACACACACACACACACACACAGCGAGGGAGGAACACACACACACACACATACAGCGAGGGAGGGACACACACACACTCACAGCGAGGGAGGGACACACACACACAGAGCGAGGGAGGGACACACACACAGCGAGGGAGGGACACACACTGAGCGAGGGTGGGACACACACACACACACACACACGCAGCGAGGGAGGGACACACACACACAGCGAGGGAGGCACGCACACACACACACACACACACACACACACAGACGAGGGATGGACACACACACACACACATACACAGCGCGGGAGGGACTCACACACACAAACACAGCGAGGGAGGGACACAAACACACACACAAACACACAGAGCGAGGGAGGGTCACAGACACACACACACAGCGAGGGAGGGACAAACACACACAAGCACACACAGCGAGGGAGGGACACATACACACAGCGAGGGAGGGACACACACACACTAACACACACGCACACACAGCGAGGGAGGGACACACACACACACGCACACACAGCGAGGGAGGGACACACACACACACACACACACACAGAGCGAGGGACACACACACACACACACACACACAGCGAGGGAGGGACACATACACACACTCACAGCGAGGGAGGGACACACACACACACACACACACACACACAGCGAGGGAGGGACACACACACACTCACAGCGAGGGAGGGACAAACAAAACAAACACACACACACAGAGCAAGGGAGGGACACATACACACACCGAGAGGGAGGGACCCACACACTCACACAGCGAGGGAGGGACACATACACACAGCGAGGGAGGGACACACACACACTAACACACACGCACACACAGCGAGGGAGGGACACACACACACACACACACACACACACACAGCGAGGGAGGGACACACACACACACACACACACAGAGCGAGGTACATACACACACACACACACACACACAGACCGAAGTAGGGACACACACGCACACCGCGAGGGAGGGATCCACACACACACACACAGTGAGGGAGGGACACACACACACACACACACTCACACACACACACACACACAGCGAGGGAGATACACACACACTCACACACACAGCGAGGGAGTGACACACACACACACTCACAGCGAGGGAGGGACACACAAACACACACACACACACACACAGCGAGGGAGGGACAAAAACACACACTCACAGCGAGGGGGCGACCCACACACACACAGCGAGGGAGGGACATACACACACACACCGAGGGAGGGGCACACACACACACACACACACACACACACACACACACACACAGTAAGGGAGGGGCACACACACACACACACACACAGCGAGGGAGGGACACACACACACACACACACACACACAGCGAGGGAGTGACAAACACAGCGAGGGAGGGATACACACACACGGCGAGGGAGGGACACACACACACACACACACACACACACACACAGCGAGGGTGGGACACACACACACACACACACACAGCGAGGGAGGGACACATACACACAAACACACACACACACACACAGCGAGGGAGGGACACACACACACACACAGCGAGGGAGACACACACACACACAGCGAGGGAGGGACACACACACACACACACACACACACACACAGCAAGGGAGGGACACACACACAGCGAGGGAGGGACATACACACACACAGCGAGGGAGGGACACACACACACACACAGCGAGGGAGCGACACACACACACACACAACGCGAGGGAGGGACACACACACACACAGAGCGAGGGAGGGATACACACACACACAGCGAGGGAGGGACACACACACACAGCGAGGGAGGGACACTCACACACACTGCGAGGGAGGGACACACACACACACACCGAGGGAGGGGCACACACACACACACACACACACACACACAAACACACAGTAAGGGAGGGGCACACACACACACACACACACAGCGAGGGAGGGACACACACACACACACACACACACACACAGCGAGGGAGTGACAAACACAGCGAGGGAGGGATACACACACACGGCGAGGGAGGGACACACACACACACACACACACACACACAGCGAGGGTGGGACACACACACACACACACACACAGCGAGGGAGGGACACATACACACAAACACACACACACACACACAGCGAGGGAGGGACACACACACACACACAGCGAGGGAGACACACACACACACAGCGAGGGAGGGACACACACACACACACACACACACACACACAGCAAGGGAGGGACACACACACAGCGAGGGAGGGACATACACACACACAGCGAGGGAGGGACACACACACACACACACAGCGAGGGAGCGACACACACACACACACAACGCGAGGGAGGGACACACACACACAAAGAGCGAGGGAGGGATACACACACACACAGCGAGGGAGGGACACACACACACAGCGAGGGAGGGACACTCACACACACCGAGAGGGAGGGACCCACACACTCACACAGCGAGGGAGGGACACACAAACACACACACACACAGCGAGGGAGGGACACACACACACACACACACAGCGAGCGAGGGACACACACACAGGGAGGGAGGAACAAACACACACTCACAGCGAGGGAGGGACACACACACACACAGCGAGGGAGGGACATACACACACACACCGAGGGAGGGACAAACACACACACACACACACACAGAGCGAGGGAGGGACACACACACACACACACACACACACACACACACACACAGCGAGGGAGGGGCGCACACAAACACACACAGAGCGATAGAGGGACACACACACAGCGAGGGAGGGACATACACACACACAGCGAGGGAGGGACACACACACACACACAGCGAGGGAGCGACACACACACACACACAACGCGAGGGAGGGACACACACACACACAGAGCGAGGGAGGGATACACACACACACAGCGAGGGAGGGACACACACACACAGCGAGGGAGGGACACTCACACACACTGCGAGGGAGGGACACACACACACACACCGAGGGAGGGGCACACACACACACACACACACACACACACACAAACACACAGTAAGGGAGGGGCACACACACACACACACACACAGCGAGGGAGGGACACACACACACACACACACACACACACAGCGAGGGAGTGACAAACACAGCGAGGGAGGGATACACACACACGGCGAGGGAGGGACACACACACACACACACACACACACACACAGCGAGGGTGGGACACACACACACACACACACACAGCGAGGGAGGGACACATACACACAAACACACACACACACACACAGCGAGGGAGGGACACACACACACACACAGCGAGGGAGACACACACACACACAGCGAGGGAGGGACACACACACACACACACACACACACACACAGCAAGGGAGGGACACACACACAGCGAGGGAGGGACATACACACACACAGCGAGGGAGGGACACACACACACACACACAGCGAGGGAGCGACACACACACACACACAACGCGAGGGAGGGACACACACACACAAAGAGCGAGGGAGGGATACACACACACACAGCGAGGGAGGGACACACACACACAGCGAGGGAGGGACACTCACACACACCGAGAGGGAGGGACCCACACACTCACACAGCGAGGGAGGGACACACAAACACACACACACACAGCGAGGGAGGGACACACACACACACACACACAGCGAGCGAGGGACACACACACAGGGAGGGAGGAACAAACACACACTCACAGCGAGGGAGGGACACACACACACACAGCGAGGGAGGGACATACACACACACACCGAGGGAGGGACAAACACACACACACACACACACAGAGCGAGGGAGGGACACACACACACACACACACACACACACACACACACACAGCGAGGGAGGGGCGCACACAAACACACACAGAGCGATAGAGGGACACACACACAGCGAGGGAGACACACACACACAGAGCGAGGTGGGACACACACACACACACACACACACACACAGCGAGGGAGGGACACACACACACACACACACACACACACACACTCAGCGAGGGAGGGGGACACACATACACACACACAGCGAGGGAGACAGACAGACACACACACACACACAGTGAGGGACGGACACACACACAAACACACACACACACACACACAGCGAGGGAGGGACACACACACACACACACAGAGCGAGGGAGGGACACACACACAGCGAGGGAGGGACACACACTGAGCGAGGGTGGGACACACACACACACACACACACGCAGCGAGGGAGGGACACACACACACAGCGAGGGAGGCACGCACACACACACACACACACACACACACACAGACGAGGGATGGACACACACACACACACATACACAGCGCGGGAGGGACTCACAAACACAAACACAGCGAGGGACGGACACAAACACACACACAAACACACAGAGCGAGGGAGGGTCACAGACACACACACACAGCGAGGGAGGGACAAACACACACAAGCACACACAGCGAGGGAGGGACACATACACGCAGCGAGGGAGGGACACACACACACTAACACACACGCACATACAGCGAGGGAGGGACACACACACACACACACACACACACACAGCGAGGGAGGGACACACACACACACATACACACAGAGCGAGGGACGCACACACACACACACACACAGCGAGGGAGGGACACATACACACACACACAGCGAGGGAGGGACACACACACACACACACAGCGAGGGAGGGACACACACACACTCACAGCGAGGGAGGGACAAACAAAACAAACACACACACACAGAGCAAGGGAGGGACACATACACACACCGAGAGGGAGGGACCCACACACTCACACAGCGAGGGAGGGACACACATACACACACACACACACAGCGAGGGAGACACACACAAACACACACACACACAGCGAGGGAGGGACACACACACACACACACACAGCGAGGGAGGGACACACACACAGGGAGGGAGGAACAAACACACACTCACAGCGAGGGAGGGACACCCACACACACAGCGAGGGAGGTACATACACACACACACACACACACACACAGACCGAAGGAGGGACACACACGCACACCGCGAGGGAGGGATCCACACACACACACACAGTGAGGGAGGGACACACACACACACACACACTCACACACACACACACACAGCGAGGGAGATTCACACACACTCACACACACAGCGAGGGAGTGACACACACACACACTCACAGCGAGGGAGGGACACACACACACACACACACACACACACACACACAGCGAGGGAGGGACAAAAACACACACTCACAGCGAGGGGGCGACCCACACACACACAGCGAGGGAGGGACATACACACACACACCGAGGGAGGGGCACACACACACACACACACACACACAGAGTGAGGGAGGGGCACACACACACACACACACACACAGCGACGGAGGGACACACACACACACACACACACACACACACACACACACACAGCGAGGGAGTGACAAACACAGCGAGGGAGGGATACACACACACGGCGAGGGAGGGACACACACACACACACACACACAGCGAGGGTGGGACACACACACACACACACACAGCGAGGGAGGGACACATACACACAAACACACACACACACACAGCGAGGGAGGGACACACACACACACACAGCGAGGGAGACACACACACACACAGCGAGGGAGGGACACACACACACACACACACACACACACAGCAAGGGAGGGACACACACACAGCGAGGGAGGGACATACACACACACAGCGAGGGAGGGACACACACACACACAGCGATGGAGCGACACACACACACACACAACGCGAGGGAGGGACACACACACACACAGAGCGAGGGAGGGATACACACACACACAGCGAGGGAGGGACACACACACACACAGCGAGGGAGGGACACTCACACACACTGCGAGGGAGGGACACACACACACACACACACACAGCGAGGGAGAACACACACACATGCACACAGCGAGGGAAGGACACACACACATACACACAGCGAGGGAAGGACACACACATGCACACAGCGACGGAAGGACACACACACACACATAGCGAGGGAGGGACACACACACACAGCGAGGGAGGTACACACACACACACACACACACACACACACAGCGAGGGAGGGACACACACACACAAACACACACACAGCGAGGGAGGGGCAAACACACACACACACAGCGAGGGAGGGACACACACACACAAACACAGCGAGGGAGGGACACACAAACACACACAGCGAGGGAGGGACACACACACACACACACACACTGCGAGGGAGGGACACACACACACACACTCACTGCGAGGGAGAGAGACACACACACACACAGCGAGGGTGGGACACACACACATACACACAGCGAGGGAAGGACACACACACACACAGCGAGGGAGGGACACACACACACACACAGCGAGGGAGCGACACACACACACACAGCGATGGAGGGACACACACACACACACAGCGATGGAAGGACACACACACACACACACACACACACACAGCGAGGGAGGGTCACACACACACACAGTAGGGGAGGTACACACACACACACACACACAGCGAGGGAGGGACACACACACACACAGCGAGGGAAGGACACACACACACACACACACACACACACACACAGCGAGGGAGGAACACACACACACACACATACAGCGAGGGAGGGACACACACACACTCACAGCGAGGGAGGGACACACACACACAGAGCGAGGGAGGGACACACACACAGCGAGGGAGGGACACACACTGAGCGAGGGTGGGACACACACACACACACACACACGCAGCGAGGGAGGGACACACACACACAGCGAGGGAGGCACGCACACACACACACACACACACACACAGACGAGGGATGGACACACACACACACACATACACAGCGCGGGAGGGACTCACACACACAAACACAGCGAGGGAGGGACACAAACACACACACAAACACACAGAGCGAGGGAGGGTCACAGACACACACACACAGCGAGGGAGGGACAAACACACACAAGCACACACAGCGAGGGAGGGACACATACACACAGCGAGGGAGGGACACACACACACTAACACACACGCACACACAGCGAGGGAGGGACACACACACACACACACACACACACACAGCGAGGGAGGGACACACACACACACACACACACACACAGAGCGAGGGACACACACACACACACACACACACACAGCGAGGGAGGGACACATACACACACTCACAGCGAGGGAGGGACACACACACACACACACACACACACACAGCGAGGGAGGGACACACACACACTCACAGCGAGGGAGGGACAAACAAAACAAACACACACACACAGAGCAAGGGAGGGACACATACACACACCGAGAGGGAGGGACCCACACACTCACACAGCGAGGGAGGGACACATACACACAGCGAGGGAGGGACACACACACACTAACACACACGCACACACAGCGAGGGAGGGACACACACACACACACACACACACACAGCGAGGGAGGGACACACACACACACACACAGAGCGAGGTACATACACACACACACACACACACACAGACCGAAGGAGGGACACACACGCACACCGCGAGGGAGGGATCCACACACACACACACAGTGAGGGAGGGACACACACACACACACACACTCACACACACACACACACACAGCGAGGGAGATACACACACACTCACACACACAGCGAGGGAGTGACACACACACACACTCACAGCGAGGGAGGGACACACAAACACACACACACACACACACAGCGAGGGAGGGACAAAAACACACACTCACAGCGAGGGGGCGACCCACACACACACAGCGAGGGAGGGACATACACACACACACCGAGGGAGGGGCACACACACACACACACACACACACACACACACAGTAAGGGAGGGGCACACACACACACACACACAGCGAGGGAGGGACACACACACACACACACACACACACAGCGAGGGAGTGACAAACACAGCGAGGGAGGGATACACACACACGGCGAGGGAGGGACACACACACACACACACACACACACACACAGCGAGGGTGGGACACACACACACACACACACACAGCGAGGGAGGGACACATACACACAAACACACACACACACACACAGCGAGGGAGGGACACACACACACACACAGCGAGGGAGACACACACACACACAGCGAGGGAGGGACACACACACACACACACACACACACACACAGCAAGGGAGGGACACACACACAGCGAGGGAGGGACATACACACACACAGCGAGGGAGGGACACACACACACACACAGCGAGGGAGCGACACACACACACACACAACGCGAGGGAGGGACACACACACACACAGAGCGAGGGAGGGATACACACACACACAGCGAGGGAGGGACACACACACACAGCGAGGGAGGGACACTCACACACACTGCGAGGGAGGGACACACACACACACACCGAGGGAGGGGCACACACACACACACACAAACCCACAGTAAGGGAGGGGCACACACACACACACACACAGCGAGGGAGGGACACACACACACACACACACACACACACAGCGAGGGAGTGACAAACACAGCGAGGGAGGGATACACACACACGGCGAGGGAGGGACACACACACACACACACACACAGCGAGTGTGGGACACACACACACACACACACACAGCGAGGGAGGGACACATACACACAAACACACACACACACACAGCGAGGGAGGGACACACACACACACACAGCGAGGGAGACACACACACACACAGCGAGGGAGGGACACACACACACACACACACACACACACACAGCAAGGGAGGGACACACACACAGCGAGGGAGGGACATACACACACACAGCGAGGGAGGGACACACACACACACACAGCGAGGGAGCGACACACACACACACACAACGCGAGGGAGGGACACACACACACACAGAGCGAGGGAGGGATACACACACACACAGCGAGGGAGGGACACACACACACAGCGAGGGAGGGACACACACACACACACACACAGCGAGGGAGAACACACACACATGCACACAGCGAGGGAAGGACACACACACATACACACAGCGAGGGAAGGACACACACATACACACAGCGATGGAAGGACACACATACACACACAGCGAGGGAGGGACACACACACACACACACACACACACACACACACACACACACAGCGAGGGAGGGACACACACACACAAACACACACACAGCGAGGGAAGGACAAACACACACACACACAGCGAGGGAGGGACACACACACACAAACACAGCGAGGGAGGGACACACAAACACACACAGCGAGGGAGGGACACACACACACACACACACTGCGAGGGAGGGACACACACACACACACTCACTGCGAGGGAGGGAGACTCACACACACACACAGCGAGGGTGGGACACACACACATACACACAGCGAGGGAAGGACACACACACACAGCGAGGGAGGGACACACACACACACACAGCGAGGGAGCGACACACACACACACAGCGATGGAGGGACACACACACACACACAGCGATGGAAGGACACACACACACACACACACACAGCGAGGGAGGGTCACACACACACACAGTAGGGGAGGTACACACACACACACACAGCGAGGGAGGGACACACACACACACACAGCGAGGGAAGGACACACACACACACACAGCGAGGGAGGAACACACACACACACACATACAGCGAGGGAGGGACACACACACACTCACAGCGAGGGAGGGACACACACACACAGAGCGAGGGAGGGAGACACACACACACACCGCGAGGGAGGGACCCACACAGACACACACAGCGAGGGAGGGACACACACACACACACACACACGCACACACTCAGCGAGGGAGGGGGACACACATACACACACAGCGAGGGAGACAGACAGACACACACACACACAGCGAGGGAGGGACACACACACAAACACACACACACACACACACAGCGAGGGAGGGACACACACACAAACACACACAGCGAGGGAGGGACACACACACAGCGAGGGAGGGACATACACACACACAGCGAGGGAGGGACACACACACACACACAGAGGGAGGGATACACACACAGCGATGGAGGGACACAAACACACACAGCGAGGGAGGGACACACACACACACACAGAGCGAGGGAGGGACACACACACACACCGCGAGGGAGGGATCCACACACACACACAGCGAGGGACGGACACACACACACACACACACACACACAGCGAGGGAGACACACACACACACACACACACAGCGAGGGAGGGACACACACACACACTCACAGCGAGAGTGGGACACACACACACACACAGCGAGGGAGGGACACACACACACACACACACAGGGAGGGAGGGATACACACACAGCGAGGGAGGGACACAAACACCCACAGCGAGGGAGGGACAAACACACACACACTCACAGCGAGGGAGGGACACACACACACACACAGCGAGGGAGGGACAAACACACACACTCACAGCGAGGGAGGGACACACACACACACAGCGAGGGAGGGACATACACACACACCGAGGGAGGGACAAACACACACACACACACAGAGCGAGGGAGGGACACACACACACACACACACACACACACACACAGCGAGGGAGGGGCGCACACACACACACACAGAGCGATAGAGGGACACACACACAGCGAGGGAGACACACACACACACACAGAGCGAGGGAGGGACACACACACACACACACACACACACACACACACACTCAGCGAGGGAGGGGGACACACAAACACACACACAGCGAGGGAGACAGACAGACACACACACACAGCGAGGGACGGACACACACACACACACACACACACACACACTCAGCGAGGGAGGGACACACACATACACACACACAGCGAGGGAGACAGACAGACACACACACACAGCGAGGGACGGACACACACACAAACACACACACACACACACACAGCGAGGGAGGGACACACACACACACACACACACACACAGAGCGAGGGAGGGACACACACATAGCGAGGGAGGGACACACACTGAGCGAGGGTGGGACACACACACACACACACGCACACGCAGCGAGGGAGGGACACACACACAGCGAGGGAGGGACACACACACACACACACACACACACACACACACAGAGCGAGGGAGGGACACACACACACAAAGCGCGGGAGGGACTCACACACACAAACACAGCGAGGGAGGGACACAAACACACACACACACACACAGAGCGAGGGAGGGTCACAGACACACACACACAGCGAGGGAGGGACAAGCACACACAAGCACACACAGCGAGGGAGGGACACACACACACAGCGAGGGAGGGACACACACACACTAACACACAAGCACACACAGCGAGGGAGGGACACACACACACACACACACACACACACACACACAGCGAGGGAGGGACACACACACACACACACACACACACACACACACAGATCGAGGGACACACACACACACACACACACACACACACAGCGAGGGAGGGACACATACACACACTCACAGCGAGGGAGGGACACACACACACACACAGTGAGGGAGGGACAAACACACACACTCACAGCGAGGGAGGGACACACACACACACAGCGAGAGAGGGACATACACACACACACCGAGGGAGGGATACACACACACACACACACACAGAGCGAGGGAGTATCACACACACACATACAAACAGCGAGGGAGGGGCACACGCACACAAACAGAGCGAGGGAGGGACACACACACAGCGAGGGAGGGACACACACACACACACACACACACACACACACTCACACACACACACACACAGAGTGATGAAGGGACACACACACACAGCGAGGGAGGGACACACACACACAGCGAGGGAGGAACACAAACACACACACACACACACACACACACACACACACACAGAGCGAGGGAGGGACACACACACACAAACAGAGCGAGGGAGGGACACACACACACACATAGCGAGGGAGGGACACACGCACACACACACTCAGCGAGGGAGGGACAAACACAGCGAGGGAGGGAGACACACACACGGCGAGGGAGGGACAGGCACACACACACACACACACACACACACGGCGAGGGAGGGGGACACACACAAACACACACACAGCGAGCTAGGGACAAACACACACACACACACACAGCGAGGGAGGGACACACACACACAAACACAGCGAGGGAGGGACACACAAACACACACAGCGAGGGAGGGACACACACACACACACACACAGCGAGGGAGGGACACACACACACACTCACAGCGAGGGATGGACACACACACGCACACACACACACAGCGAGGGAGGGACAAACACACACACTCACAGCGATGGAGGGACACACACACACAGCGAGGGAGGGACACACACACACAGCGAGGGAGGGACACACACACACACACAGCGAGGGAGGGACACACAGACACACAGAGCGAGGGAGGGACACACACACACAAACACACACACAGCGAGGGAGGGGGACACACATACACACACACAC
>NC_092744.1:107644375-107646875 GCF_047496795.1 Chiloscyllium punctatum
CACACACAGCGAGGGAGGGACAAACACGGCGATGGAGGGAGACACACACACGGCGAGGGAGGGACACACACACACACACACACACACACACACACAGCGAGGGAGGGACACACACACACATTCACAGCGAGGGAGGGACACACACACGCACACACACACACAGCGAGGGAGGGACACACACACACAAACACAGCGAGGGAGGGACACGCAAACACACACCGCGAGTGAGGGACACACACACACACACACACACACACACAGCGAGGGAGGGACACACACACACATTCACAGCGAGGGAGGGACACACACACGCACACACACACACAGCGAGGGAGGGACAAACACACACACTCACAGCGATGGAGGGACACACACACACAGCGAGGGAGGGACACACACACACAGCGAGGGAGGGACACACACACACACACACACACACACACACACACACACACACACACACACAGCGAGGGAGGGACACACACACACCCAGAGCGAGGGAGGGACACACACACACAAGCACACACACAGCGAGGGAGGGGGCACACATACACACACACAGACAGCGAGGGAGGGACACACACACACACACACACACACACACACACACACAGAGCGAGGGAGGGACACACACACAGGGAGGGAGGGACACACACACACTCACAGCGAGGGAGGGACAAACACACACACAGCGACGGAGGGACACACACTCACACACACACAGAGCGAGGGAGGGACACACACACACACCGCGAGGTCGGGATCCACACACACACACAGCGAGGGAGGGACACACACACACACACACACACACACACACACACACACACACACACACAGCGAGGGTGGGACACACACACACACACACACACTGCGAGGGAGACACACACACACACACACACACACACAGCGAGGGAGGTACACACACACACTCACAGCGAGGGAGTGACACACACACACACACACAGCGAGGAAGGGACAAACACACACACTCACAGCGAGGGAGGGACACACACACACACAGCGAGGGAGGGACATACACACACACACCGAGGGAGGGACACACACACACACACACACACAGAGCGAGGGAGGGACAAACACACACACACAGACCGAGGGAGGGACACACATACGCACACACACACACACAGCGAGGGAGGGATACACACACACACTCACAGCGAGGGAGGGACACACACACACACACACACACACACACACACAGCGAGGGAGGGACACACACACACACTCACAGCGAGGGAGGGACACACACACACACACACACACACACACATACACACACACACACACACACATAGCGAGGGAGGGAAATACACACACACACCGAGGGAGGGACACACACACACACACACACACACACAGCGAGGGAGGCACACACACACACACACACACGCACACAGCGAGGGTGGGACACACACACACACACACACACAAACACCGAGGGAGACACACACACACACACACACACACACAGCGAGGGAGGGACACACACATTCTCACAGCGAGGGAGGGACACACACACACAGCGAGGGAGGGACATACACACACACACCGAGGGAGGGACACACGCACACACACACACACACACAGAGCGACGGAGGGACACACACACACACACACACACACACACACACACACCGAGGGAGGGACACACACACACACACAGAGTGAGAGAGGGGCAAACACACACACACAGAGCGAGGGAGGGACACACGCACAGCGAGTGAGCGACACACACACACACACACACACACACACACACACAGAGGGAGAGACACACACACACACACACACACACACACACCGAGGGAGGGACACACACACACACACAGACTGAGAGAGGGGCAAACACACACACACAGAGCGAGGGAGGGACACACACACAGCGAGGGAGGGACACACACACACAGCGAGGGTGGCACACACACACACATACACAGCGAGTGAGGGACACACACACACACACACACACACACACAGCGAGGGAGGGACAGAAAAACACACACAGCGAGGGAGGGACACACACACACATACACACAGAGCGAGGGAGCGTCACACACACACACACAGCAAGGGAGGGACGCACACACACATAGCGAGGGAGGGACACACACATACACACACACACACACACACAGCGAGGGAGGGACACACACACACACACACACACACACACACACAGCGAGGGAGGGACACACACACACACACACACACACACACACACACACACACACACACACAGCGAGGGAGGGACACACACACACACACACACACAGCGAGGGAGGGACACACACACACTCACAGCGAGGGAGGGACACACACACAAACACAGATCGAGGGAGGGAGACACACACACACCACGAGGGAGGGACCCACACGCACACACACACAGCGAGGGAGGGACACACACACACACCCACACACACTCTCAGCGAGGAAGGGGGACACACATACACACACACAGCGAGGGAGACAG
>NC_092744.1:107651875-107659375 GCF_047496795.1 Chiloscyllium punctatum
CACACACACACACACACACACAGCGAGGGAGGGGCGCACACACACACACACAGAGCGATAGAGGGACACACACACAGCGAGGGAGACACACACACACACACAGAGCGAGGGAGGGACACACACACACACACACACACACACACACAGCGAGGGAGGGACACACACACACACACACACACACACACACACACTCAGCGAGGGAGGGGGACACACAAACACACACACAGCGAGGGAGACAGACAGACACACACACACAGCGAGGGACGGACACACACACACACACACACACACACACACACTCAGCGAGGGAGGGGGACACACATACACACACACAGCGAGGGAGACAGACAGACACACACACACAGCGAGGTACGGACACACACACAAACACACACACACACACACACAGCGAGGGAGGGACACACACACACACACACACACACACACACAGAGCGAGGGAGGGACACACACATAGCGAGGGAGGGACACACACTGAGCGAGGGTGGGACACACACACACACACGCACACGCAGCGAGGGAGGGACACACACACAGCGTGGGAGGGACACACACACACACACACACACACACACACACAGAGCGAGGGAGGGACACACACACACAAAGCGCGGGAGGGACTCACACACACAAACACAGCGAGGGAGGGACACAAACACACACACACACACACAGAGCGAGGGAGGGTCACAGACACACACACACAGCGAGGGAGGGACAAGCACACACAAGCACACACAGCGAGGGAGGGACACACACACACAGCGAGGGAGGGACACACACACACTAACACACAAGCACACACAGCGAGGGAGGGACACACACACACACACACACACACACACACACAGCGAGGGAGGGACACACACACACAGCGAGGGAGGGACACACACACACTAACACACAAGCACACACAGCGAGGGAGGGACACACACACACACACACACACACACACAGCGAGGGAGGGACACACACACACACACACACACACACACACACACACAGATCGAGGGACACACACACACACACACACACACACACACAGAGGGAGACACACACACACACACACACACACACACACCGAGGGAGGGACACACACACACACACACAGACTGAGAGAGGGGCAAACACACACACACAGAGCGAGGGAGGGACACACACACAGCGAGGGAGGGACACACACACACAGCGAGGGTGGCACACACACACACATACACAGCGAGTGAGGGACACACACACACACACACACACACACAGCGAGGGAGGGACAGAAAAACACACACAGCGAGGGAGGGACACACACACACATACACACAGAGCGAGGGAGCGTCACACACACACACACAGCAAGGGAGGGACGCACACACACATAGCGAGGGAGGGACACACACATACACACACACACACACACACAGCGAGGGAGGGACACACACACACACACACACACACACACACAGCGAGGGAGGGACACACACACACACACACACACACACACACACACACACACACAGCGAGGGAGGGACACACACACACACACACACACAGCGAGGGAGGGACACACACACACTCACAGCGAGGGAGGGACACACACACAAACACAGATCGAGGGAGGGAGACACACACACACCACGAGGGAGGGACCCACACGCACACACACACAGCGAGGGAGGGACACACACACACACCCACACACACTCTCAGCGAGGAAGGGGGACACACATACACACACACAGCGAGGGAGACAGACAGACACACACACACACACACAGCGAGGGAGGGACACACGCACAAACACACACACACACACACAGCGAGGGAGGGACACACACACACACACACACAGCGAGGGAGGGACACACACACAGCGAGGGAGGGACACACACACACACAGCGAGGGAGGGACACACACACACAGGGAGGGAGGGATACACACACAGCGAGGGAGGGACACAAACACACACAGCGAGGGAGGGACACACACACACCCACACAGCGAGGGAGGGACACATACACAGCGAGGGAGGGACACACACACACACACACAGCGAGGGAGGGACGCACACACACACACACAGGGAAGGAGGGATACACACACACCGAGGGAGGGATACACACACACACACACACACACACACACAGAGCGAGGGAGTATCACACACACACATACAAACAGCGAGGGAGGGGCACACACACACAAACAGAGCGAGGGAGGGACTCACACACAGCGAGGGAGGGACACACACACACACACACACATACACACACACAGAGTGAGGGAGGGACACACACACACAGCGAGGGAGGGACACACACACACAGCGAGGGAGGGACACAAACACACACACACACACAGAGCGAGGGAGGGATACACACACACACGCAGCGAGGGAGGGACACACACACACACATAGCGAGGGAGACACACACACACACACAGACAGCGAGGGAGGGACAAACACAGCGAGGGAGGGAGACACACACACGGCGAGGGAGGGACACACACACACACACACACAGCGAGGGAGGGGGACACACACACAAACACACACACAGCGAGCGAGGGACAAACACACACACACACACAGCGAGGGAGGGACACACACACACAAACACAGCGAGGGAGGGACACGCAAACACACACAGCGAGGGAGGGACACACACACACACACACAGCGAGGGAGGGACACACACACACACTCACAGCGAGTGAGGGACACACACACGCACACACACACACAGCGAGGGAGGGACAAACACACACACTCACAGCGATGGAGGGACACACACACAGCGAGGGAGGGACACACACACACAGCGAGGGAGGGACACACACACACACACACACACACACAGCGAGGGAGGGACACACACACACACAGAGCGAGGGAGGGACACACACACACAAACACACACACAGCGAGGGAGGGGGCACACATACACACACACACACACAGCGAGGGAGGGACACACACACACACACACACACACACAGCGAGGGAGGGACACACACACAGGGAGGGAGGGACACACACTCACACTCACAGCGAGGGAGGGACAAACACACACACAGCGACGGAGGGACACACACTCAAACACACAAAGAGCGAGGGACGGACAAACACACACACACAGAGTGAGGGAGGGGCACACACACACACACAGAGCGAGAGAGGGAAACACACACAGCGAGGGAGGGAACATACACACACACACACATACACACAGAGCGAGGGAGGGACACACACACACACACACAGCGAGGGAGGGAGACACACACACAGCGAGGGAGGCACACACACACACACAGCGAGGGAGGGACACACACACACACACACACACACACACACACACACACACACAGCGAGGGAGGGACACAAACACACACACACACAGAGCGAGGGAGGGACGCACACACAAACACACCGAGAGGGACACACACACACACACACATAGCAAGGGAGGGACACACACACACACACACACACACACACAGCGAGGGAGGGACAAACACAGCGAGGGATGGGATACACACACATGGCGAGGGAGGGACACACACACACACACACACACACACACACACACACACACACAGGGAGGGACACACACACACACACAGCGAGGGAGGGACACACACACGCACACACACACAGCGAGGGAGACACACACACACACACACACACACGCACACCGCAAGGGAGGGACACACACACACAGCGAGGGAGGCACACACACACACACACACACAGCAAGGGAGGGACACACACACACAGCGAGGGAGGCACACACACACACACACAGCGAGGGAGGGACACACACACGCACACACACACACACACACACACACACAGCGAGGGAGGGACACACACACACTCACAGCGAGGGAGGGACACACACACACACACACACACACACATACACACACACACACACACACACACATAGCGAGGGAGGGACATACACACACACACCGAGGGAGGGACACACACACACACACACACACACAGCGAGGGAGGGACACACACACACAGCGAGGGAGGGACACACACACACACACACACACACACACACACACACACAGCGAGAGAGGGACACACACACGGGGAGGGAGGGACACACACTCACACTCACAGCGAGGGAGGGACAAACACACACACAGCGACGGAGGGACACACACTCAAACACACACAGAGCGAGGGACGGACAAACACACACACACACAGAGTGAGGGAGGGGCACACACACACACACAGAGCGAGAGAGGGACACACACACAGCGAGGGAGGGAACATACACACACACACACACACATACACACAGAGCGAGGGAGGGACACAGACACACACACACAGCGAGGGAGGGACACACACACACACCGAGGGAGGGGCACACACACACACACACACACACACACAAACCCACAGTAAGGGAGGGGCACACACACACACACACACAGCGAGGGAGGGACACACACACACACACACACACACACACAGCGAGGGAGTGACAAACACAGCGAGGGAGGGATACACACACACGGCGAGGGAGGGACACACACACACACACACACAGCGAGGGTGGGACACACACACACACACACACACACAGCGAGGGAGGGACACATACACACAAACACACACACACACACAGCGAGGGAGGGACACACACACACACACAGCGAGGGAGACACACACACACACAGCGAGGGAGGGACACACACACACACACACACACACACACACACAGCAAGGGAGGGACACACACACAGCGAGGGAGGGACATACACACACACAGCGAGGGAGGGACACACACACACACACAGCGAGGGAGCGACACACACACACACACAACGCGAGGGAGGGACACACACACACACAGAGCGAGGGAGGGATACACACACACACAGCGAGGGAGGGACACACACACACAGCGAGGGAGGGACACACACACACACACACACAGCGAGGGAGAACACACACACATGCACACAGCGAGGGAAGGACACACACACATACACACAGCGAGGGAAGGACACACACATACACACAGCGATGGAAGGACACACATACACACACAGCGAGGGAGGGACACACACACACACACACACACACACACACACACACACACACACAGCGAGGGAGGGACACACACACACAAACACACACACAGCGAGGGAAGGACAAACACACACACACACAGCGAGGGAGGGACACACACACACAAACACAGCGAGGGAGGGACACACAAACACACACAGCGAGGGAGGGACACACACACACACACACACTGCGAGGGAGGGACACACACACACACACTCACTGCGAGGGAGGGAGACTCACACACACACACAGCGAGGGTGGGACACACACACATACACACAGCGAGGGAAGGACACACACACACAGCGAGGGAGGGACACACACACACACACAGCGAGGGAGCGACACACACACACACAGCGATGGAGGGACACACACACACACACAGCGATGGAAGGACACACACACACACACACACACAGCGAGGGAGGGTCACACACACACACAGTAGGGGAGGTACACACACACACACACAGCGAGGGAGGGACACACACACACACACAGCGAGGGAAGGACACACACACACACACAGCGAGGGAGGAACACACACACACACACATACAGCGAGGGAGGGACACACACACACTCACAGCGAGGGAGGGACACACACACACAGAGCGAGGGAGGGAGACACACACACACACCGCGAGGGAGGGACCCACACAGACACACACAGCGAGGGAGGGACACACACACACACACACACACGCACACACTCAGCGAGGGAGGGGGACACACATACACACACAGCGAGGGAGACAGACAGACACACACACACACAGCGAGGGAGGGACACACACACAAACACACACACACACACACACAGCGAGGGAGGGACACACACACAAACACACACAGCGAGGGAGGGACACACACACAGCGAGGGAGGGACATACACACACACAGCGAGGGAGGGACACACACACACACACAGAGGGAGGGATACACACACAGCGATGGAGGGACACAAACACACACAGCGAGGGAGGGACACACACACACACACAGAGCGAGGGAGGGACACACACACACACCGCGAGGGAGGGATCCACACACACACACAGCGAGGGACGGACACACACACACACACACACACACACAGCGAGGGAGACACACACACACACACACACACAGCGAGGGAGGGACACACACACACACTCACAGCGAGAGAGGGACACACACACACACACAGCGAGGGAGGGACACACACACACACACACAGGGAGGGAGGGATACACACACAGCGAGGGAGGGACACAAACACCCACAGCGAGGGAGGGACAAACACACACACACTCACAGCGAGGGAGGGACACACACACACACACAGCGAGGGAGGGACAAACACACACACTCACAGCGAGGGAGGGACACACACACACACAGCGAGGGAGGGACATACACACACACCGAGGGAGGGACAAACACACACACACACACACAGAGCGAGGGAGGGACACACACACACACACACAGCGAGGGAGGGGCGCACACACACACACACAGAGCGATAGAGGGACACACACACAGCGAGGGAGACACACACACACACACAGAGCGAGGGAGGGACACACACACACACACACACACACATACACACACAGCGAGGGAGGGACACACACACACACACACACACACACACACACTCAGCGAGGGAGGGGGACACACAAACACACACACAGCGAGGGAGACAGACAGACACACACACACAGCGAGGGACGGACACACACACACACACACACACACACACACTCAGCGAGGGAGGGGGACACACATACACACACACAGCGAGGGAGACAGACAGACACACACACACAGCGAGGGACGGACACACACACAAACACACACACACACACACACAGCGAGGGAGGGACACACACACACACACACACACACACACAGAGCGAGGGAGGGACACACACATAGCGAGGGAGGGACACACACTGAGCGAGGGTGGGACACACACACACACACACGCACACGCAGCGAGGGAGGGACACACACACAGCGAGGGAGGGACACACACACACACACACACACACACACACACACAGAGCGAGGGAGGGACACACACACACAAAGCGCGGGAGGGACTCACACACACAAACACAGCGAGGGAGGGACACAAACACACACACACACACACACAGAGCGAGGGAGGGTCACAGACACACACACACAGCGAGGGAGGGACAAGCACACACAAGCACACACAGCGAGGGAGGGACACACACACACAGCGAGGGAGGGACACACACACACTAACACACAAGCACACACAGCGAGGGAGGGACACACACACACACACACACACACACACACACAGCGAGGGAGGGACACACACACACACACACACACACACACACACACACACAGATCGAGGGAC
>NC_092744.1:107714375-107724375 GCF_047496795.1 Chiloscyllium punctatum
GGGACACACACACACACACACACACAGCGAGTGAGGGCCAAACACACACACTCACAGCGAGGAAGGGACACACACACACACACAGCGAGGGAGGGACATACACACACACACAGCGAGGGAGGGACATACACACACACACACACACAGAGCGAGGGAGTATCACACACACACATACAAACAGCGAGGGAGGGGCCCACACACACAAACAGAGCGAGGGAGGGACACACACACAGCGAGGTAGGGACACACACACACACACACACACACACAGACACACAGAGTGAGGGAGGGACACACACACACAGCGAGGGAGGGACACAAACACACACACACACACACAGAGCGAGGGAGGGATACACACACACACACACACACACACACAGCGAGGGAGGGACACACACACACACACATAGCGAGGGAGGGACACACACACACACACACACAGCGAGGGAGGGACAAACACGGCGATGGAGGGAGACACACACACGGCGAGGGAGGGACACACACACACACACACACACACACACACACACACACAGCGAGGGAGGGACACACACACACATTCACAGCGAGGGAGGGACACACACACGCACACACACACACAGCGAGGGAGGGACACACACACACAAACACAGCGAGGGACGGACACGCAAACACACACAGCGAGTGAGGGACACACACACACACACACACACACACACAGCGAGGGAGGGACACACACACACATTCACAGCGAGGGAGGGACACACACACGCACACACACACACAGCGAGGGAGGGACAAACACACACACTCACAGCGATGGAGGGACACACACACACAGCGAGGGAGGGACACACACACACAGCGAGGGAGGGACACACACACACACACACACACACACACACACAGCGAGGGAGGGACACACACACACCCAGAGCGAGGGAGGGACACACACACACAAGCACACACACAGCGAGGGAGGGGGCACACACACACACACAGACAGCGAGGGAGGGACACACACACACACACACACACACACACACACACACACACACAGAGCGAGGGAGGGACACACACACACAGGGAGGGAGGGACACACACACACTCACAGCGAGGGAGGGACAAACACACACACAGCGACGGAGGGACACACACTCACACACACACAGAGCGAGGGAGGGACACACACACACACCGCGAGGTCGGGATCCACACACACACACACAGCGAGGGAGGGACACACACACACACACACACACACACACACACACACACAGCGAGGGAGGGACACACACACACACACACACTGCGAGGGAGACACACACACACACACACACACACACAGCGAGGGAGGGACACACACACACAGCGAGGGTGGCACACACACACACACACACAGCGAGTGAGGGACACACACACACACACACACACACAGCGAGGGAGGGACAGAAAAACACACACAGCGAGGGAGGGACACACACACATACACACAGAGCGAGGGAGGGTCACACACACACACAGCGAGGGAGGGACGCACACACACATAGCGAGGGAGGGACACACACATACACACACACACACACACACACACAGCGAGGGAGGGACACACACACACACACACACACACACAGCGAGGGAGGGACACACACACACACACACACACACACACACACACAGCGAGGGAGGGACACATACACACACACACACACAGCGAGGGAGGGACACACACACACTCACAGCGAGGGAGGGACACACACACACACGCAGATCGAGGGAGGGAGACACACACACACCACGAGGGAGGGACCCACACGCACACACACACAGCGAGGGAGGGACACACACACACACCCACACACACTCTCAGCGAGGAAGGGGGACACACATACACACACACAGCGAGGGAGACAGACAGACACACACACACACACACAGCGAGGGAGGGACACACGCACAAACATACACACACACACACAGCGAGGGAGGGACACACACACACACACACAGCGAGGGAGGGACACACACACAGCGAGGGAGGGACACACACACACACACAGCGAGGGAGGGACACACACACACAGGGAGGGAGGGATACACACACAGCGAGGGAGGGACACAAACACGCACAGCGAGGGAGGGACACACACACACACACACAGCGAGGGAGGGACACACACACAGCGAGGGAGGGACACACACACACACACTCAGCGAGGGAGGGACACACACACACACACACAGGGAGGGAGGGATACACACACACCGAGGGAGGGATACACACACACACACACACTCACACACACACACACAGAGCGAGGGAGTATCACACACACACATACAAACAGCGAGGGAGGGGCACACACACACAAACAGAGCGAGGGAGGGACACACACACACACACACATACACACACACAGAGTGAGGGAGGGACACACACACACAGCGAGGGAGGGACACACACACAGAGCGAGGGAGGGACACAAACACACACACACACACACAGAGCGAGGAAGGGATACACACACACACGCAGCGAGGGAGGGACACACACACACACATAGCGAGGGAGACACACACACACACACAGACAGCGAGGGAGGGACAAACACAGCGAGGGAGGGAGACACACACACGGCGAGGGAGGGACACACACACACACACACACAGCGAGGGAGGGGGACACACACACAAACACACACACAGCGAGCGAGGGACAAACACACACACACACACAGCGAGGGAGGGACACACACACACAAACACAGCGAGGGAGGGACACGCAAACACACACAGCGAGGGAGGGTCACACACACACACACACACACACAGCGAGGGAGGGACACACACACACTCACAGCGAGTGAGGGACACACACACGCACACACACACACAGCGAGGGAGGGACAAACACACACACTCACAGCGATGGAGGGACACACACACACAGCGAGGGAGGGACACACACACACAGCGAGGGAGGGACACACACACACACACACACAGCGAGGGAGGGAAACACACACACACAGAGCGAGGGAGGGACACACACACACAAACACACACACAGCGAGGGAGGGGGCACACATACACACACACACACAGCGAGGGAGGGACACACACACACACACACACACACACACACAGGGAGGGAGGGACACACACTCACACTCACAGCGAGGGAGGGACAAACACACACACAGCGACGGAGGGACACACACTCAAACACACAAAGAGCGAGGGACGGACAAACACACACACACAGAGTGAGGGAGGGGCACACACACACAAACACAGAGCGAGAGAGGGACACACACACAGCGAGGGAGGGACACACACACACAGCGAGGGAGGCACACACACACACACACAGCGAGGGAAGGACACACACACACACACACACACACACACACACACACACAGCGAGGGAGGGACACAAACACACACACACACACACACACACACAGTGAGGGAGGGACGCACACACAAACACACCGAGAGGGACACACACACACACACATAGCAAGGGAGGGACACACACACACACACACACACAGTGAGGGAGGGACAAACACAGCGAGGGATGGGATACACACACATGGCGAGGGAGGGACACACACACACACACACACACACACACACACACACACACAGCGAGGGACTGACACACACACACAGCGAGGGAGGGACACACACACACACACAGCGAGGGAGGGACACACACACGCACACACACACAGCGAGGGAGACACACACACACACACACACACGCACACAGCAAGGGAGGGACACACACACACAGCGAGGGAGGCACACACACACACACACACACACACAGCAAGGGAGGGACACACACACACAGCGAGGGAGGCACACACACACACACACAGCGAGGGAGGGACACACACACGCACACACACACAGCGAGGGAGGGACACACACACACACACACACACACATACAGCGAGGGAGGGACACACACACACACTCACAGCGAGGGAGGGACACACACACACACACACACACACACATACACACACACACACACACACTCACACACACATAGCGAGGGAGGGACATACACACACACCGAGGGAGGGACACACACACACACACACACACACAGCGAGGGAGGGACACACACACACACACACACACAGCGAGGGAGGGACACACACACACACACACACCGAGGGAGACACACACACACACACACACACACACACACACACACACACACAGCGAGGGAGGGACACACACACACTCACAGCAGGGGAGGGACACACACACACAGCGAGGGATGGAAATACACACACACACCGAGGGAAGGACACACACACACACACACACAGAGCGACGCAGGGACACACACACACACACACACACACACACACACACACCGAGGGAGGAACACACACACACACACAGAGTGAGAGAGGGGCAAACACACACACACAGAGCGAGGGAGGGACACACGCACAGCGAGTGAGCGACACACACACACACTCACACACACACAGAGCGAGGGAGGGGGACACACACACACACACAGCGTGGGAGGGACACACACACACAGCGAGGGAGGCACACACACACACACACAGCGAGTGAGGGACACACACACACAGCGAGGGAGGGACACAAACACACACACAGAGCGAGGGAGGGACACACACACAGCGAGGGAGGGACACACACACACTGCGAGGGAGGGACACACACACACACACACACACACACACAGCGAGGGAGGGACACACACACACATAGCGAGGGAGGGACACACGCATACACACACACACACACACACACAGCGAGGGAGGGACACACACACACACACACACACACAGCGTGGGAGGGACACACACACACACACAGCGAGGGAGGGACACACACACACTCACAGCGAGGGAGGGAAAACACACACACACAGAGCGAGGGAGGGAGACACACACACACCGCGAGGGAGTGACCCACACACACACACACACACACAGCGAGGGAGGGACACACACACACACACACACACACACTCAGCGAGGTAGGGGGACACACATACACACACACAGCGAGGGAGACAGACACACACACACACACACAGCGAGGGAGGGACACACACACAAACATACACACACACACACAGCGAGGGAGGGACACACACACACACACACAGCGAGGGAGGGACACACACACAGCGAGGGAGGGACACACATACACACACAGGGAGGGAGGGATACACACACAGCGAGGGAGGGACACAAACACACACAGCGAGGGAGGGACACACACACACACACACACACAGCGAGGGAGGGACACACACACAGCGAGGGAGGGACACACACACACACACAGCTAGGGAGGGACACACACACACACACAGGGAGGGAGGGATACACACACACATACACACAGAGCGAGGGAGTGACACACACACTCACACACACACACACACACACACACACAGCGAGGGAGGGACACACACACACATAGCGAGGGAGGGACACACACATACACACACACACACACACACACAGCGAGGGAGGGACACACACACACACACACACAGCGTGGGAGGGACACACACACACACACACACAGCGAGGGAGTTAAACACACACACTCACAGCGAGGGAGGGAAAACACACATACACACACACACACACACACACAGCGAGGGAGGGACACACACACACACACACACACACACACACACACACACACAGCGAGGGAAGGGACACACACACACTCACAGCGAGGGAGGGAAAACACACACACACAGAGCGAGGGAGGGAGACACACACACACCGCGAGGGAGGGACCCACACACACACACACCCACAGCGAGGGAGGGGGACACACACACACACACACACACACTCAGCGAGGGAGGGGGACACACATACACACACACAGCGAGGGAGACAGACACACACACACACACACAGCGAGGGAGGGACACACACACAAACATACACACACACTCAGAGCGAGGGAGGGACACACACACACACACAGCGAGGGAGGGACACACACACAGCGAGGGAGGGACACACACAAACACACAGCGAGGGAGGGACACACACACACACACAGGGAGGGAGGGATACACACACAGCGAGGGAGGGACACAAACACACACAGCGAGGGAGGGACACACACACAGCGAGGGAGGGACACAAACACACACAGCGAGGGAGGGACACACACACACACACACACACACAGCGAGGGAGGGACACACACACAGCGAGGGAGGGACACACACACACACACACAGCGAGGGAGGGACACACACACACACAGGGAGGGAGGGATACACACACAGCGAGGGAGGGACACAAACACACACAGCGTGGGAGGGACAAACACACACACTCACAGCGAGGGAGGGATAAACACACACACAGCGAGGGAGGGACATACACACACACACCGAGGGAGGGACACACACACACACACACACACAGAGCGAGGGAGGGACACACACACACACACACACACACACACACACACACACAGCGAGGGAGGGACACACACACAGACACAGAGCGAGGGAGGGACACACACACAGCGAGGGAGCGACACACACATACACACACACACACACACACACACACACACACCGAGCGAGGGAGGGGGACACACACACACACACAGCGAGGGAGGCACACACACACACACACACAGCGAGGGAGGGGGACACACACACACACACACACACACACACACACACAGCGAGGGAGGGACACAAACACACACACACACACACACACACACACACAGAGGCAGGGACACACACACACACACACACACAGCGAGGGAGGGACACACACACACACACACACACACACACACACACACACACACAGCGAGGGAGGGACACAAACACACACACACACACACACACACACACAGAGGCAGGGACACACACACACACACATACACAGCAAGGGAGGGACACACACACACACACACAGCGAGGGAGGGACACACACACACACACACAGCGAGGGAGGGACACAGACACACACTCACAGCGAGGGATGGACACACACACACACACACACACACAGCGAGGGAGGGACAAACACACACACTCACAGCGAGGGAGGGACACACACACACACAGCGAGGGAGGGACATACACCCACACACCGAGGGAGGGACACACACACAGACACACACACAGAGCGAGGGAGGGACACACACACACACACACACACACACACACACACACACACACAACGAGGGAGGGACACACAAACACACACAGCAAGGGAGGGACACACACACACACACACACACACACACACAGCAAGGGAGGGACACACACACACAGCGAGGGAGGGACACACATACACACACACACAGCGAGTGAGGGACACAGACACACACTCACAGCGAGGGATGGACACACACACACACACACAGCAAGGGAGGGACACACACACACAGCGAGGGAGGGACACACACAGAGCGAGGGAGGGACACACACACACACACACACACACACACACACAGCGAGGGAGGGACACACACACAGACACAGCAAGGGAGGGACACAAATTCACACACACACACACAGAGCGAGGGACAGACACACACACACACACACAGCGAGGGAGGGACACACACACACACACACACACACACACACAGCGAGGGAGGGACAAACACAGCGAGGGAGTGATACACGTACACGGCGAGGGAGGGACACACACACACACACACACAGCGAGGGAGGGACACACACACAGCGAGGGAGGGACACACACACACACACAGGGAGGGAGGGATACACACACAGCGAGGGAGGGACACAAACACACACAGCGAGGGAGGGACACACACACACACACACACACAGCGAGGGAGGGACACACACACAGCGAGGGAGGGACACACACACACACACAGCTAGGGAGGGACACACACACACACACAGGGAGGGAGGGATGCACACACACATACACACAGAGCGAGGGAGTGACACACACACACACACACACACAGCGTGGGAGGGACACACACACACACACACAGCGAGGGAGGGACACACACACACTCACAGCGAGGGAGGGAAAACACACACACACAGAGCGAGGGAGGGAGACACACACACACCGCGAGGGAGGGACCCACACACACACACACCCACAGCGAGGGAGGGACACACACACACACACACACACACACTCAGCGAGGGAGGGGGACACACATACACACACACAGCGAGGGAGACAGACACACACACACACACACACAGCGAGGGAGGGACACACACACAAACATACACACACACTCACAGCGAGGGAGGGACACACACACACCCACAGCGAGAGGGGGACACACACACAGCGAGTGAGGGACACACAACAACAAAAAAAGCGAGGGAGGGACACACACACACACACAGGGAGGGAGGGATACACACACAGCGAGGGAGGGACACAAACACACACAGCGAGGGAGGGACACACACACAGCGAGGGAGGGACACAAACACACACAGCGAGGGAGGGACACACACACACACACACACACACAGCGAGGGAGGGACACACACACAGCGAGGGAGGGACACACACACACACACAGCGAGGGAGGGACACACACACACACAGGGAGGGAGGGATACACACACAGCGAGGGAGGGACACAAACACACACAGCGTGGGAGGGACAAACACACACACTCACAGCGAGGGAGGGATAAACACACACACAGCGAGGGAGGGACATACACACACACACCGAGGGAGGGACACACACACACACACACACAGAGCGAGGGAGGGACACACACACACACACACACACACACACACACACACACACACACACACACACACACACACACACACACAGCGAGGGAGGGACACACACACAGACACAGAGCGAGGGAGGGACACACACACAGCGAGGGAGCGACACACACATACACACACACACACACACACACACACACACACCGAGCGAGGGAGGGGGACACACACACACACACAGCGAGGGAGGCACACACACACACACACACAGCGAGGGAGGGACACACACACACACACACACACTCACACACACACACAGCGAGGGAGGGACACAAACACACACACACACACACACACACAGAGGCAGGGACACACACACACACACACACACACAGCGAGGGAGGGACACACACACACACACACACACACACACACACACACACACACACAGCAAGGGAGGGACACACACACACAAACACACACACAGCGAGGGAGGGACAAACACACACACACACACAGCGAGGGAGGGACACACACACACAGCAAGGGAGGGACACACACAAACACACACACACACAGCGAGGGAGGGACACACACACACAAACACACACACAGCGAGGGAGGGACGAACACACACACACACACAGCGAGGGAGGGACACACACACACACACACACAGCAAGGGAGGGACACACACACACACACACAGCGAGGGAGGGACACACACACACACACACAGCGAGGGAGGGACACAGACACACACTCACAGCGAGGGATGGACACACACACACACACACACACACACAGCGAGGGAGGGACAAACACACACACTCACAGCGAGGGAGGGACACACACACACACAGCGAGGGAGGGACATACACCCACACACCGAGGGAGGGACACACACACAGACACACACACAGAGCGAGGGAGGGACACACACACACACACACACACACAGCGAGGGAGGGACACACAAACACACACAGCAAGGGAGGGACACACACACACACACACACACACACACACAGCAAGGGAGGGACACACACACACACACACAGCGAGGGAGGGACACACATACACACACACACAGCGAGGGAGGGACACAGACACACACTCACAGCGAGGGATGGACACACACACACACACACAGCAAGGGAGGGACACACACACACAGCGAGGGAGGGACACACACAGAGCGAGGGAGGGACACACACACACACACACACACACACAGAGCGAGGGAGGGA
>NC_092744.1:107734375-107736875 GCF_047496795.1 Chiloscyllium punctatum
GACAAACAAACACACTCACAGCGAGGGAGGGACACACACACACACAGCGAGGGAGGGACATACACACACACACACAGCGAGGGAGGGACAAACACACACACACACATAGCGAGGGAGGGACACACACACACACACACAGCGAGGGAGGGACATGCACACACAGAGCGAGGGAGGCACACACACACACACACACACACACACAGCGAAGGAGGGACGCACACACACACACACTTAGCGAGGGAGGGACACACACATACACACACACACACACAGCGAGGGAGGGACACACACACAGAGAGCGAGGGAGGGACACACAGACACACACATAGCGAGGGAGGGACACACACACACACTCACAGCGAGGGAGGGACAAACACACACACTCACAGCGAGGGAGGGACACACACACACACAGCGAGGGAGGGACATACACACACACACCGAGGGAGGGACACACACACACACACACACACACAGAGCGACGGAGGGACACACACACACACACACACACACACACACACACACACACAGCGAGGGAGGAACACACACGCACACACACAGAGTGAGGGAGGGGCACACACACACACACAGAGTGAGGGAGGGACACACACACAGCGAGGGAGCGACACACACACACACACAGCGAGGGAGGGACGCACACACACTCACAGCGAGGGAGGGACACACACACACACACACACCGAGGGAGGGACAAACATACACACTCACAGCGAGGGAGGGACACACACACACACAGCGAGGGAGGGACATACGCACACACAAACAGAGCGAGGGAGGTACACACACACACAGCGAGGGAGGAACACACACACACACACACAGAGTGAGGGAGAGGCACCCACACACACACAGAGCGAGGGAGGGACACACACACAGCGAGGGAGCGACACACACACACACACACACACAGAGCGAGGGAGGAACACACACACACACACACACAGCGAGGGAGGCACACACACACACACACACACAGCGAGGGAGGATACGCACACAGGGAGGGAGGGACACTTCACACACTCACAGCGAGGGAGGGACACACACACACACAGCGAGGGAGGGACACACACACACACACAGCGAGGGAGGGACATACACACACACAAACAGAGCGAGGGAGGTACACACACACACAGCGAGGGAGGGACACACACACACACAGAGTGAGGGAGGGGCACACACACACACACACAGAGCGAGGGAGGGACACACACACAGCGAGGGAGCGACACACACACACACACACACACACACACACACAGAGAGCGAGGGAGGGGGACACACACACACACACAGCGAGGGAGGCACACACACACACACACACAGCGAGGGAGGACACACACACAGGGAGGGAGGGACACATCACACACTCACAGCGAGGGAGGGACACGGACACACACAGCGAGGGAGGGACACACACACACACACACACACGCAGAGCGAGGGAGGGACAAACACACACACACCGCGAGGTAGGGATCCACACGCACACACAGCGAGTGAGGGACACACACACACACACACACACACACACAGCGAGGGAGGGACACACACACACACACAGCGAGGGAGGGACACACACACACACCGAGGGACACACACACACACACACACACACACACACACACACACACACACACACAGCGAGGGAGGGACACACACACACTCACAGCGAGGGAGGGACACACACACACAGCGAGGGAGGGACATACAGACACGCACCGAGGGAGGGACACACACACACAGAGCGAGGGAGGGAAACACACACACACACGCACACACACACACACACACACACACACACACACACACACACAGCGAGGGAAGGACACACACACACACGCAGAGTGAGGGAGGGGCACACACACACACACAGAGCGAGGGAGGGACACACACACAGCGAGGGAGCGACACGCACACACACACACACACACACACACACACACAGAGCGAGGGAGGGGGACACACACACACACAGCGAGGGAGGGACACACACACACACACACACACAGCGAGGGAGGGACACAAACACACACACACACACACACAGAGCGAGGGAGGGACACAAACACACACACACACACAGAGCGAGGGAGGGGGACACACACACACACAGCGAGGGAGGGACACACGCACACACACATACACACATAGCGAGGGAGGGACACACACACACACACACACACACACACACACACAGCGAGGGAGGGACAAACACAGCGAGGGATGGGATATACACACACGGCGAGGGAGAGACACACACACAGGGAGGGAGGGACACAGACACACACTCACAGCGAGGGAGGGACACACACACACACACGAACACAGCGAGGGAGGGACACACACACACTCACAGCGAGGGAGGGACACACACACAGCGAGGGAGGGACAAACACACACTCACAGCGAGGGAGGGACACACACACACACAGCGAGGGAGGGACATACACACACACACACAGCGAGGGAGGGACAA
>NC_092744.1:107739375-107746875 GCF_047496795.1 Chiloscyllium punctatum
CGAGGGAGGGACACACACACACACAGCGAGGGAGGGACACACACACACATACACAGAGCGAGGGAGGGACACAGACACACACCGCGAGGTAGGAATCCACACACACACACAGCGAGGGAGGGACACACACACACACACAGAGCGAGTGAGGGACAAGCACACACAAACACACACCCACACACAGCGAGGGAGCGACACACACACATACAAACACACACACAGCGAGGGAGGGGGACACACATACACACACACAGCGAGGGAGACAGACACACACACACAAACACACACACACACACACACACACACACACACAGCGAGGGAGGGACACACACACACTCACAGCGAGGGAGGGACACACACACACAGCGAGGGAGGGACACACACACACACACACAGCGAGGGAGGACACACACACAGCGAGGGAGGGACACACACACACACAGCGAGGGAGGGACATACACACACACATCGAGGGAGGGACACACAGACACACACACACAGAGCGAGGGAGGGACACACACACACACTCACAGCGAGGGAGGGACACACACACACACACACACACACAAACAGCGAGGGAGGACACACACACACACAAAGAGCGAGGGAGGGATACACACACAGCGAGGGAGCGACACACACACACACACACACACACACACACACACACAGAGCGAGGGAGGGGGACACACACACACATACAGCGAGGGAGGGACACACACACAGCGAGGGAGCGACACACACACACACACACACAGAGCGAGGGAGGGGGACACACACACACATACAGCGAGGGAGGGACACACACACACACACAGCGAGTGAGGGACACACACACACACACAGCGAGGGAGGGACACAAACACACACACACACACACACACAGAGCGAGGGAGGGACACAAACACACACACACACACAGAGCGAGGGAGGGACACACACACACACACACATACACACAGAGCGAGGGAGGGACACAGACACACACACACAGCGAGGGAGGGACAAACACAGCGAGGGATGGGATATACACACACGGCGAGGGAGGGACACACACACACACACACACACACAGCGAGGGAGGAACACACACACACACACACACACACACACACACAGCGAGGGAGGGACACACACACACAAACACACACACAGCGTGGGAGGGACAAACACACACACACACACACAGCGAGGGAGGGACACACACACACAAACCCAGCGAGGGAGGGACACACAAACACATCACAGCAAGGGCGGGACACACACACAGACACACACACACTGCAAGGGATGGACACACACACACACACATCGAGGGAGGGACACACATACACACACACACACTCAGCGAGGGAGGGACACATACACACACACACACAGCGAGGGAGACACACACACACACACACACACACACACACACACACACAGCGAGGGAGTGACAAACACACACACTCACAGCGAGGGAGGGACACACACACACACAGCGAGGTAGGGACATACACTCACACAGCGAGGGAGGGACATACACACACACTGCGAGTGAGGGACACACACAGAGCGAGGGAGGGATACACACACACACACAGCGAGGGAGGGACACACACACACAGCGAGGGAGGCACACACACACACACACACACACAGAGCGAGGGAGGGACACACACACAGCGAGGGAGGGACACACACACACGGCTAGGGAGGCACACAAACACACACACACACACACACACACACACAGAGCGAGGGAGGGACACACACACAGACACACAGTGAGGGAGAAACACACACACACACAGCAAGGGAGGGACACAAATTCACACACACACACAGAGCGAGGGACAGACACACACACACAAACACAGCGAGGGAGGAGGGAGGGACACACACACATACACACACACACACACACACAGCGAGGGAGGGACACACACACACACACACACACACAGCGAGGGAGGGACACACACACACACACACACACACAGCGAGGGAGGGACACACACACACACACTCACAGCGAGGAAGGGACACACACACACAAACACAGCGAGGGAGGGACACACAAAAACACACAGCGAGGGAGGGACACACACACACACACAGCGAGGGAGGGACACACACACGCACACACACACACAGCGAGGGAGGGACAAACACACTCACTCACAGTGATGGAGGGACACACACAAACACACAGCGAGGGAGGGACACACACACACACAGCGAGGGAGGGACACACACACACACAGAGCGAGGGAGGGACACACACACACACACAGCGAGGGTGGGACAATCACACACACACACACAGCGCGGGAGGGACACACACACACAGCGAGGTAGGCACACACACACACACACAGAGCGAGGGAGGGACACACACACACACAGCGAGGGAGGGACACACACACACACACACACACAGCGAGGGAGGGACACACACACACACACACACACACACAGCGAGGGAGGGACACACACACACACACACACAAAGCGAGGGAGGGACACACACATGCACGCGCACACACACGCACACAGCGAGGGAGGGACACACACACACACACACACACACACACACACACACACACACAGCGAGGGAGGGACACACACACAGAGCGAGGGAGGGACACACACACACACACACACACAGAGCGAGGGAGGGACACACACACACAAACACACACACAGTGAGGGAGGGACACACACACATACAAACACACACACAGCGAGGGAGTGGGACACACATACACACACACAGCGAGGGAGACAGACACACACACACACACACAGCGAGGGAGGGACACACACACATAAACACACACACACACACAGCGAGGGAGGGACACACACACACACAGCGAGGGAGGGACACACACACACACAGCGAGGGAGGGACACACACACACACACACACACAGAGCGAGGGAGGGACACAGACACACACCGCGAGGTAGGAATCCACACACACACACAGCGAGGGAGGGACACACACACACACACAGAGCGAGTGAGGGACAAGCACACACAAACACACACACACACACAGCGAGGGAGCGACACACACACATACAAACACACACACAGCGAGGGAGGGGGACACACATACACACACACAGCGAGGGAGACAGACACACACACACACACACAGCGAGGGAGGGACACACACACACACACACAGCGAGGGAGGACACACACACAGCGAGGGAGGGACACACACACACACAGCGAGGGAGGGACATACACACACACATCGAGGGAGGGACACACAGACTCACGCACACAGAGCGATGGAGGGACACACACACACACTCACAGCGAGGGAGGGACACACACACACACACACACACACACAAACAGCGAGGGAGGACACACACACACACAAATAGCGAGGGAGGGATACACACACAGCGTGGGAGCGACACACACACACACACACACACACACACACACCCACACACACACACACACACAGAGCGAGGGAGGGGGACACACACACACATACAGCGAGGGAGGGACACACACACAGCGAGGGTTCGACACACACACACACACACACAGAGCGAGGGAGGGGGACACACACACACATACAGCGAGGGAGGGACACACACACACACACAGCGAGTGAGGGACACACACACACACACAGCGAGGGAGGGACACAAACGCACACACACACACACACAGAGCGAGGGAGGGACACAAACACACACACACACACACAGAGCGAGGGAGGGACACACACACACACACACATACACACAGAGCGAGGGAGGGACACAGACACACACACACAGCGAGGGAGGGACAAACAAAGCGAGGGATGGGATATACACACACGGCGAGGGAGGGACACACACACACACACACACACACAGCGAGGGAGGAACACACACACACAAACACACACACACACACACACACACACACAGCGAGGGAGGGACACACACACACAAACACACACACAGCGTGGGAGGGACAAACACACACACACACACAGCGAGGGAGGGACACACACACACAAACCCAGTGAGGGAGGGACACACAAACACACACAGCAAGGGCGGGACACACACACAGACACACACACACAGCAAGGGATGGACACACACACACACATCGAGGGAGGGACACACATACACACACACACACACACAGCGAGGGAGGGACACATACACACACACACACAGCGAGGGAGGCACACACACAAACACACACAGCGAGGGAGGACACACACACAGGGAGGGAGGGACACATCACACACTCACAGCGAGGGAGGGACACGGACACACACAGCGAGGGATGGACACACACACACACACACACACACACACACATCGAGGGAGGGACACACATACACACACACACACACACAGCGAGGGAGGGACACATACACACACACACACAGCGAGGGAGGCACACACACAAACACACACAGCGAGGGAGGACACACACACAGGGAGGGAGGGACACATCACACACTCACAGCGAGGGAGGGACACGGACACACACAGCGAGGGAGGGACACACACACACACACCGCGAGGTAGGGATCCACACGCACACACAGCGAGTGAGGGACACACACACACACACACACACACACAGCGAGGGAGGGACACACACACACACACACACACAGCGAGGGAGGGACACACACACACACCGAGGGACACACACACACACACACACACACACACACACACACACACACACAGCGAGGGAGGGACACACACACACTCACAGCGAGGGAGTGACACACACACACAGCGAGGGAGGGACATACAGACACACATCGAGGGAGGGACACACACACACAGAGCGAGGGAGGGAAACACACACACACACGCACACACACACACACACACACACACACACACACACACACACAGCGAGGGAAGGACACACACACACACGCAGAGTGAGGGAGGGGCACACACACACACACACAGCGCGAGGGAGGGACACACACACAGCGAGGGAGCGACACGCACACACACACACACACACACACACAGAGCGAGGGAGGGGGACACACACACACACAGCGAGGGAGGGACACACACACACACACAGCGAGTGAGGGACACACACACACACACACACAGCGAGGGAGGGACACAAACACACACACACACACACACACACAGAGCGAGGGAGGGACACAAACACACACACACACACAGAGCGAGGGAGGGGGACACACACACACACAGCGAGGGAGGGACACACACACACACACATACACACATAGCGAGGGAGGGACACACACACACACACACACACACACACAGCGAGGGATGGACAAACACAGCGAGGGATGGGATATACACACACGGCGAGGGAGAGACACACACACAGGGAGGGAGGGACACAGACACACACTCATGGCGAGGGAGGGACACACACACACACACGAACACAGCGAGGGAGGGACACACACACACTCACAGCGAGGGAGGGACACACACACACACACAGCGAGGGAGGGACAAACACACACACTCACAGCGAGGGAGGGACACACACACACACAGCGAGGGAGGGACATACACACACACACACAGCGAGGGAGGGACAAACACAGCGAGGGATGGGATATACACACACGGCGAGGGAGAGACACACACACAGGGAGGGAGGGACACACACACACACACGCACACACACACACACACACACACACACACACACACACACACAGCGAGGGAAGGACACACACACACACGCAGAGTGAGGGAGGGGCACACACACACACACAGAGCGAGGGAGGGACACACACACAGCGAGGGAGCGACACGCACACACACACACACACACACACACAGAGCGAGGGAGGGACACACACACACACACAGCGAGGGAGGGACACACACACACACACAGCGAGTGAGGGACACACACACACACACACACAGCGAGGGAGGGACACAAACACACACACACACACACACACACAGAGCGAGGGAGGGACACAAACACACACACACACACAGAGCGAGGGAGGGGGGGACACACACACACAGCGAGGGAGGGACACACACACACACACATACACACATAGCGAGGGAGGGACACACACACACAGCGAGGGAGGGACAAACACAGCGAGGGATGGGATATACACACACGGCGAGGGAGAGACACACACACAGGGAGGGAGGGACACAGACACACACTCACAGCGAGGGAGGGAGACACACACACACACGAACACAGCGAGGGAGGGACACACACACACTCACCGCGAGGGAGGGACACACACACACACACAGCGAGGGAGGGACAAACACACACACTCACAGCGAGGGAGGGACACACACACACACAGCGAGGGAGGGACATACACACACACACACAGCGAGGGAGGGACAAACACAGCGAGGGATGGGATATACACACACGGCGAGGGAGAGACACACACACAGGGAGGGAGGGACACACACACACACTCACAGCGAGGGAGGGACACACACACACACACACGAACACAGCGAGGGAGGGACACACACACACTCACAGCGAGGGAGGGACACACACACACACACACAGCGAGGGAGGGACAAACACACACACTCACAGCGAGGGAGGGACACACACACACACAGCGAGGGAGGGACATACACACACACAAACAGAGCGAGGGAGGTACACACACACACACACAGCGAGGGAGGGACACACACACACAGACAGAGTGAGGGAGGGGCACACATACACACACAGAGCGAGGGAGGGACACACACACAGCGAGGGAGCGACACACACACACACACACACACACACAGAGCGAGGGAGGGGGAGACACACACACACACAGCGAGGGAGGACACACACAGCGAGGGAGGGACACACACACACACACACACACACACACACACACACACAGCGAGAGAGGGACAAACACACACACTCACAGCGAGGGAGGGACACACACACACACAGCGAGGTAGGGACATACACACACACAGCGAGGGAGGGACACACACACACACACACAGCGAGATAGGGACATACACACACACAGCGAGGGAGGGACACACACACACACACACACACAGAGCGATGGAGGGACACACACACACACACACACAGCAAGGGAGGGACACACACACAGCGAGGGAAGGACACACACAGAGCGAGGGAGGGACACACAAACACACACAGCAAGGGAGGGACATACACACACACACACACACACACACACACACACACAGCAAGGGAGGGACACACACACACACAGAGAGGGAGGGACAAACACAGCGAGGGAGGGACATACACACACACAGCGAGGGAGGGACACACACACACACACACACACAGAGCGAGGGAGGGACAAACACACACACACACACACAGCAAGGGAGGGACACACACACTGCGAGGGAGGGACACACACAGAGCGAGGGAGGGATACACACACACACACACAGCGAGGGAGGGACACATTCACACAGCGAGGGAGGCACACACACACACACACACACAGAGCGAGGGAGG